>NW_015507408.1:41286-46881 GCF_001515645.1 Sinocyclocheilus grahami | reverse complement strand
GTGTGTGTGTGTGTGTGTGTGTGTGTGAGAGTGTGTGTGTGTGTGAGAGTCTGTGTGTGTGTGTGTGTGTGGATACATCTTTAAGTCCATCGTTCACATTAGCAGTCCAAACATGTCTGTGTGGATTAAACTCAGTGTTTCTGCTGTAGTAACATCAGTAGATTAAACACACACACACACAGCAGTGTTCTGTTCTCTGTGATCTTCTGCTCTCACTATCAACACTAGTACTAGAGATTGAGTTGAACAGCACTAACAAACAGCGACTCTCTGCTATAGTGATGCGCGGCGACTGCAGCAGATCTTCACAGGTATCCGTCTAACATTTATAAAGTTAAAGTAGGTCAGCGAGCAGCAGCAGGAGCGAACTCGACAGCCAAAACAGACCCAATCAAACAAACGCTCACAAAACGGCAGGAAACAGACGAAAATAAAACACCTCGCTGTTATTATTACACTGCAGGTGAACATTTAACCTGAAAACACGGAGGAGAAACTCAAACAACACCAGACACGCTCCTCATCTGGATCAAAGCATCTGATAAACCTATACAGTGCAAATGTAATGAGAGAGAAAACAAACAATTATTTTTCATGTTTATTCATGTTTTGTGACTATTTAATTTAATTTAATTAATACTAATAAAAACAATATTTAATATTAATATTATTATTATTAATAATAAAAATAAGAATCAGAATTTTAGAGCATTAATGCTCTGGTAATATTGCACCAAATATAAATTAAATCTTAAAATCTCAGAGCGAGTGTGTGTATGATGTGCTGGTGTATTCGTGGATGTTACTGTGGTTTTGCCGTGGGGTTTAGCGCTGTTGACCTGGTTACTGAGGAGAATAATCACATCTCCAGAGACACACACACCCTTCATTTCTCCTTCAGCATCACCCCAACATCCTCCTTTATCTCCGACACAGTTAATGGGGTCGTTTCATACATTTCATATCTTCCCCGAGCTCCTCTCATCACGTTCCTAGAGGTTTCATGCACCAAAAACGGCCATAATCGAGTTTCTGATGATCACCTTACACCCTCTTTCTGATCTGTACAATAAAAGACAGTCTGTTTTTGCTACTGCGCCTTGAAGACATCTATATGTAAATCATATTCGACTCAATTATTTTAGTTCTCCTGGTGTCCTACTTCCTCCTGTTTGGTGTAAATGTGCATGACCACGTGTTCATGTTTCAATTAACGCCAAGTCCATTTTGGACATTTTCTGAGAGTTTTGAGTCCTGGAAACTCACAATATGACCCTTTAAACCTTCAGAAAACATCCCTCGAACACAAGAATCAGCACCGAGCAACCCGCGCAAAAAAGCTCTCATCAGTCCTGAACACACAGTCTATACACACGCTAAACAGATTACTGACAGAGCATTCATCAGCAAACAAGCGTGAGAGAAAGAGAGAAAGAAAAGAGCAAAGCCGAGACAGAGGAGCATCCGGACAGAGCATCTGTTTTCCCATTCGAGACGGACAGATCAACACGACCACACTGACGTTTGGGTATAAAAATATTTGAGACAAATAGCGCTGGATAATGTTATATAACGCTCCGAGACGAGCAGATAAAAGCTCCTGAGACACTGAGCAAACATCCAGAAGAAGGAGCTTCATTAAGTGTTATTGACTCGCTGACTAATGAACAAACACGGCTGACGGCTTCATCTCGGTGACAAATACTCACGACAGCGAGAGCGTGAAGTGGAAGCGCTGCCGGAGACCCTTGAAGGTGATGAAGGTCTGCGGAGGGAAGTTCCTGGAGCTCATGTGGCAGAAGGGCTTCTCGAAGCCTCCGGGAGGACACTCGCACCTGAAGCCGCCCACCAGCAGATTGAGACACGTCCCGCCGTTCTTACACACGCCCTCGGCACAGCGGCCCGAGCGCGACGAGATCTCGCATCGCTCACCTGCCGGACAGACAGAGTTCATCAGTTCAGTTTGAACACAGAGATACATTTTATTGCTCAAATGTTGCTTATTTACATCTCACTTCATAGAGATCTCAGTTACGTTTCATTGAAGTATCAGCTTTGTCTCAGATGTTTCTCCTAAAACAGGCCCAACTGAAGCACTAGTCATCATCCAGTGAGAGTCTGATCATTTGGCGAGAAATGTTTGAGATCTCAGACTTTTGATTGAGACTTTGGGATCTTGAGCAAATCTGAGCACAGTTTGAGACATAGTTGAGCTGTCTTCCGAAACTCTAGAGGAGACACGTGAGATTAATGGGCTCTTTTTTCTCAGGAGAAACATATATGAGAAGCCACAGACTTTACAAATATCAATTTAATCTCCTGGAGAAACAACTGAGACAAAAGAGATCTAGTTTAAGATGTTTGCACAGCGGCCGGATCGCAATGAAATCTTGCATCGCTCACCTGCTGGACAGAGAGAAAGAGTTTATTAGTCTAGTTTGAAACACAAACAGATTTTAATGCACAAACGTTGCTCTTTTACATCCTCACTTCATAGAGATCTCAGTTACGTTTCATTCAAGTATCCACTTTGTCTCAGATGTTTCTCCTAAAACAGGCCCAAATGAAGCACTAGTCATCATCCAGTGAGAAGTGTTTGAGATCGCTGACTTTTGATCGAGACTTTGGGATCTTGAGCAAATCTGAGCACAATTTGAGACAAAGTTGAGATTTTACATTTCATTGAAATATCAGCTTTGTCTCAGATGTTTCTCCTGAAACAGGCCCAACTGAATCACTAGTTATCATCCAGTGAGAGTATAGAGATTATTGGTGAGATCAGGAGAAACACATGAGCCACCAGAGACTTTACGAACATTAATTTGATCTCCCGGAGAAACAATCGAGGCATTAATGAGATCTTTTTTGTGATTTTGCTTTCCAGTGGGGATTAATCTCAGAATGAAGTCTTTTTCTCTGGAGAAACATCAAGATACTTTGTTTGATTTCCATTTAATCTCACTGTGGGAGAAACAACTGAGATACTAAAGAGACCTCATTTGTTATTTTTCTTTCTTGTTGGGATGATTTACAATGTGTTTTAATGATTCTACTTTAACATACACAATAAATTGAGTGTCTCTCAAGAGGGTCATGAGCTGTATGAGCTGGTTTAAGCTGGTTCTTAGCTGGTCATGAGCTGGTTCTTAGCTGGTCATGATCTGGTTTGAGCTGGTTTAAGCTGGTTCTTAACTGGTCATGAGCTGGTATGAGCTGGTTTAAGATGGTTCTTAGCTGGTCATGAGCTGGTATGAGCTGGTTTAAGCTGGTCATGAGCTGGTATGGACTGATTTGAGCTGGTTCTTAGCTGGTCATGAGCTGGTTTGAACTGGTTCTTAGCTGGTCATGAGCTGGTTTAAGCTCGTTCTTAGCTGGTCATGAGCTGGTTCTTAGCTGGTTCTTAGCTGGTCATGAGCTGGTTTAAGCTGGTTCTTAACTGGTCATGAGCTGGTTTAAGCTGGTTCTTAGCTGGTCATGAGCTGGTACGTAGCTGGTCATGAGCTGGTTTAAGCTGGTTCTTAGCTGGTCATGAGCTGGTATGAGCTGGTTATAAGCAGGAACTAGTTGCTTAGGACCAGCTTAGCACATAATAATAATAATAATAATTCCTTGCATTTATATAGCGCTTTTCTGGGCACTCAAAGCACTTTACATAGAAAGGGGGAATCTCCTCAACCACCACCAGTGTGCAGCATCCACCTGGATGAGATGAAATGACCAGCTTAAACCAGCTCAAACCAGCAGTCATGCTTCAAAACATACCTAACCAGCATATGCTGTTTTTTTCAACAGGGATAAGATCTCATAATGACATTAAATTCATTAAACATCACTATACACTAGAGCAACATTTTCAACCTGATCTCCATTTCATCTCATAGCTCTTGAGATACAAGATATTAAAGAGATCTCATTTGTGATTTTTCTGTCCTGTGGTGATCAGTATCACTGTTTTAAGTTTAAGTTTACATACAACAATACACTTATTCAATAACACTTCACAAACAAAATTGACAAAAATTACATTCATTTAGTTTGTTTCTAATAAGAAAGTTCTCAGTTTGATCTCTATTTCATCATATTACTTTTAAAGAGAAAAACTGAGATTTCTATTTCATCACAGAAAAACTTAGATTTTCAAGAGATTTCAATTCTGAGTTTTCTTTCTTATGCTTGTGTGTGTGTGTGATTGTGAGAGAGAGAGTGTGTGTGTGTGTGTGATTGTGAGAGAGTGTGTGTGTGTGTGTGAGAACACAAAGGCGACACTGTTCGACACACAAAAGACGATTCGTCACGCTCATCATAACGGAAACATTTGTGTGCGTGCCAGTCGCTCCATCTTCCTGTTCACACACACATTCCCTGGGTTTGCGGCTGGTTCAGCGTGTGATGAAATATTGATGCGGTGTGTGTTGGATTCTCTCAGAAGGTCTTTGATGGGAAACGAGGTCAGAGCTTTAAATACGGGCTCCACATCAAAGAGCTCATCCATATTCATACACACACTCGACATGATCCTCCGAGAAGTTCAGCGTGAACCCGACAAAACTCAAGCAACCAGCAGTCACAGTCAGTTCAGGGTCAGCCTCGTTAAACCCTCGTTTACAGCCATTATCAAGTGACTAATGACCCGACGCTCCTTCTTCAATTCCAAGGGTAACGACGAGAAACCGGCGTCTGTCAAACGATAGTACGTCTCTGGAAAAGTAGTTTACTACCTTACAAACTACTAAGAAATGGTAGCTAGTTATCTTATTTATATTTAATTAATAATATAAATTTAACTAAATACAGTACAAAAATACAAAACAGTTTTTATGACTGAAACAAAACAATTTTACATTTTGACTCATCTTGACCCAATGTTCACAGTGGCGTTACACTGGGTTCATAGTTGAGCAATGAATCAAATGAAGCATATTAACGACTCACTATAATGAATCTTGAGTCAGGGTCATTCTATGGATGTGTGACTAATAAAACTAATCAGCTTATCTAACTGAACTGAACACATTAAACAGCAGTATTCAGTGTCAAAATTAATATCATCACTAGTGAATCGTGCACATTACGACCAGGAACGTGTTAAAATTCAGTATTGATTCATCTTGATTGCAGAAATACATACAGGGTTCACTGTTGAGCTATGATTCAAATCATTATAAACTTTGTTTGAAGTGATTCACTTCAATGAATTGTCTGGAATGGATTGTGTGATTATTGTCTCACTCACTCATTGTGGTCATAATTCAGCCCTACTTACAGCATAAAATACATTATCACTGCTGATTGTGATTCGTGAGCTGAAGCTCATCGTCACATCAGTTCAGCGTCTGCTGAGATCACATCAGTTATTAACACGGATTTTACTCCGCCTGTCTCTCTCTCTCTCTCTCTCCAGCAGCAGTATGAATGATTCATCTTATCAAAATTAACAGATCTCATGAGAGATGAGATGAGATGAGTCACAAACATGTTAAATAAGACTCATGTTCAATACACACACACACACACACTCACACACACACACTCACTCACTCACTCACTCACACTCACACACACACACTCACACACACTCACTCACTCACTCACACA
>NW_015507408.1:37936-41185 GCF_001515645.1 Sinocyclocheilus grahami | reverse complement strand
ACACACACACACACACACACACACACTCACACTCACACACACACACACTCACACACTCACACACACACACTCACACACACACACACACACACTCACACTCACACACACACACACACACACACACACACACACACACTCACACTCACACACAAAGAGGAGGAGCAGCTGGCAGGACAGCAGGAGCCAGAAACAGACAGAACCAGAGAGACAGTTCATAGTGCTTTTAATACACTCCAGTCCTCTACAAACACGCACTGAAGCTCCTACACACCTGCACACACCTACACAACACTCTTACATGAAGCGGCCCACTCACACACACACACACAGAGCGCAGATCTTATGTAATCATAACATGTGGGCTGCGACACACATCATCTTAAACGAGCTGTGCAACACACTTCATCTATTATATTACATTCAGAGCGAATCTCAGGCGCTGATGACTTCTGTGAACCGCATTCGTAAGACGATTGCCAGAAGACAAACATGTTCTTTCACAAATCTCGCCTACATCAGATCAGAGATGATTCAAATCACAGAACCACTGATCTCTGACTTGAGAGCATTTTAAAGCACATGGCTCATCATCTCATTCACATTTACATCTGTTCATTTAGCAGGCACTTTTACCCAAAGTGACGCACAAACGAGGAACATCACAGATCATTTATCAGACAGAAGCTAACAAGATTTGCAATGTTCAGCTCTACTCATCACATCTCCTCTCACCTCACCGCATCACATCTCATTTGATCTTTTCTCTGACTGTCTCCATTTTTTCTGAACATCACATCTCTAATCATGTCATGCAATCTTGCTTCATGCCTCATCACATCTCATCATAATATCTCAATTCTGTTTATCACCGCTCATTTCTGACAATCACATCTTATCTTTGGTTAATCTCAAGTCAGTATGCCTCATCATCTCATCCCTAATCATAACATTTCATCTTATTATCACATCTCATCTCTGATCATCTCCCATCGGATTATCATCTCTCATCTCTGATTGTAACATCTCATCACTGACCATCACGTTGCATCTGATTATCACATCGCATCTCAGATCACATCTCATGTGATTATCCCATCCCATCCGATCATAACCTCTCTTATATGATTAGCATTTTTCATCTCTGAATGTAACATCTTATCTCTGACAATCACATTGCATGTGATCATCACATCTCATCTCTTCCTCTCATTTTACCTAATCACATTTCATCTGATTATCACGTCACCCCTCATCAATAATATCAAATTTCTGATCTTCTTATTTTATCACATAATATCTTACCTAATCTATTTGTTCAGAAAATCATAACACTGTAAAATCGTAACATCACATCTCTGACCATAACATTGCATTTAATTATCACATCTCATCTGATTATCATATGGCATCTCTGATTGTAACATCTCATCTCTGATCATCTTTTCTCACTTCATTAAGTCTTACCTCATCACATCTCATCTCTCATAACATCTCAAATCTGTTTATCACTGCTCATTTCTGACAATCACATCTTATCTTTGGTTATCCTACTTAATGTCAAGTCATCATTATGCCTCATCATCTCATCCATGATCATAACATCTGGTCTGATTATCACATCTCATCTCTGATTGTAACATCTCATCACTGACCATCACATTGCATCTGATTATCACAACTCATCTCAGATCACATCTCATGTGTTTATCACATCTCATCTCTGACCATAAACTCTCTTATCTGATTAGCATTTTTCATCTTTGAATGTAACATCTTATCTATGACCATCACATTGCATTTGATTATCACATCTCATGCCTAATCATATCTCAACTCTGATCATCTCATCTTACCTCATAACATCTTACATCATCACATTTCATCTGATTAGCACATCACGTCCCTCATCAATAATATCTCATTTCTGATCATCTCATAATATTTTACCTAATCCATTTCATCAAATAATCTAATCTCACCAGATTATCACATCTAATCCCTGATCACATCTCATGTCTGATCATCTCATTTTACCTCATAACATCTCGCACCATCACATTTCATCTGATTATCACATCTCATCCCTCATCAATAACATCCTATTTCTGATCATCTCATAATATCTGACATTATCCATTTGATCTGAAAATCATAACATTGTAAAATCGTAACATCTCATCTCTGACCATCACACTGCATCTGATCATAACATCTCAGATCATCAGATTATATATATACCGTTCATAATATCATCGCATCTCATCTCTGACTCATCTCTGGAGATCTCACTGTCACGTCATCTCGTATCACCTACTATTCTCTGTGATTATCGAGTGTTTCGCAAACCCTCAAAGGGGTCGGGAGCTGAAACTGTGCCGTCTGAATACGCGACTGGAATCTAAAGCCGTTTCTCTTCATAATGTTCTGAGCACCAGAGCAATCAAAACAAACCTGCAGGGTCTTCTCGACCTCCACAAAAAACTTCATAAACATGCCTCCTCATAAACTCTTTATATATGAATATGAGAGAGGGATGTGGGCGTGTTTGTGTGTGGAGGCTCCGCCCCTCTCACCTGTGTAGTCGTGGAGACACTGGCAGGTGAAGCCTCCCTCGTGGCTGCGGCAGACGCCGTGAGCGCCGCAGGGTTTGGAGTAGCACAGGTCGATCTCCGTCTCGCAGTAGTCGCCCGTGAAGCCGAGCGGACAGCGGCAGCGCAGCCCTGCGATCGGGTGGATCGGCCGGAACAGGATGGTGTCGGACGCCACGAACAGCGCCAGGCTGTCGAACTTCAGCACGGATACACACTTCATGTAGTTCTCGCACGGCTCGCGCAGGCAGATGTTGTCGTCGAACGGGAGCACCTCCTGCAAAAAAACAACATCTTAGAGGTGTAACGGTACACAAACATGACGGTTCCATACGAAGCTCGGTTTTGACGTCAAGGTTCGGTATGGTTTCAGTGCAGCAGGAGGAAAAAGCTAAACATGACTTGCTTCTTTTTTAAATTAAACAATAGTTTACTGAACAAATTGCTCTTTCTTTAAATAAATTCAATTGGAATTTGTATTTTTTTAGGGATACAAATCTACCTCAGCTTCTCTGAACTACAGGGAGCACTTTTACATTACTATACGTTTACAATAAACAACAGAGCCCAAACTTAAATTCAATTACTATACGTGACCCTGGAGCACAAAATTAGTAATTTTTTCGAAATTGAGATTTATGCATCATATGAAAGCTGAATA
>NW_015507408.1:32438-37926 GCF_001515645.1 Sinocyclocheilus grahami | reverse complement strand
TCATCAATAACATCCTATTTCTGATCATCTCATAATATCTGACATAATCCATTTGATCTGAAAATCATAACATTGTAAAATCGTAACATCTCATCTCTGACCATCACACTGCATCTGATCATAACATCTCAGATCATCAGATTATATATATACCGTTCATAATATCATCGCATCTCATCTCTGACTCATCTCTGGAGATCTCACTGTCACGTCATCTTGTATCACCTACTATTCTCTGTGATTATCAAGTGTTTTGCAAACCCTCAAAGGGGTCGTGAGCTGAAACTGTGCCGTCTGAATACGCGACTGGAATCTAAAGCCGTTTCTCTTCATAATGTTCTGAGCACCAGAGCAATCAAAACAAACCTGCAGGGGCTTCTCGACCTCCACAAAATACTTCATAAACATGCCTCCTCATAAACTCTTTATATATGAATATGAGAGAGGGATGTGGGCGTGTTTGTGTGTGGAGGCTCCGCCCCTCTCACCTGTGTAGTCGTGGAGACACTGGCAGGTGAAGCCTCCCTCGTGGCTGCGGCAGACGCCGTGAGCGCCGCAGGGTTTGGAGTAGCACAGGTCGATCTCCGTCTCGCAGTAGTCGCCCGTGAAGCCGAGCGGACAGCGGCAGCGCAGCCCTGCGATCGGGTGGATCGGCCGGAACAGGATGGTGTCGGACGCCACAAACGGCGCCAGGCTGTCGAACTTCAGCACGGATACACACTTCATGTAGTTCTCGCACGGCTCGCGCAGGCAGATGTTGTCATCGAACGGGAGCACCTCCTGCAAAAAAACAACATCTTAGAGGTGTAACGGTACACAAACATGACGTATGTTTCAGTGCAGCAGGAGGAAAAAGCTAAACATTACTTGCTTCTTTTTTTAATTAAACAATAGTTTACTGAACAAATTGCTCTTTCTTTAAATAAATTCAATTGGAATTTGTATTTTTTTAGGGATACAAATCTACCTCAGCTTCTCTGAACTACAGGGAGCACTTTTACATTACTATACGTTTACAATAAACAACAGAGCCCAAACTTAAATTCAATTACTATACGTGACCCTGGAGCACAAAATCAGTAATTTTTTCGAAATTGAGATTTATGCATCATATGAAAACTGAATAAATAATCTTTCCATTGATGTATGGTTTGTTAGGATAGGACAATATTTGGC
The DNA here is from genome assembly GCF_001515645.1 of Sinocyclocheilus grahami. NCBI lineage: Eukaryota > Metazoa > Chordata > Actinopteri > Cypriniformes > Cyprinidae > Sinocyclocheilus > Sinocyclocheilus grahami. The sequence goes on along the minus strand of NW_015507408.1, from coordinate 36,750 downwards.
TGAGATACAACTATTTGAAAATCTGGAATCTGAGGGAGCAACAAAATCTAAATATTGAGAAAATCATCTTTAAAGTTGTTCAAATGAAGTTCTTAGCAATGCATATTACTAATCAAACATTAAGTTTTGATATATTCACGGTAGGACATTTACAAAATATCTTCATGGAACATGATCTTTACTTAATATCCTAATGATTTTTGGCATAAAAGAGAAATGTATAATTGTGACCCATACAATGTATTGTTGGCTATTGCTACAAATATCCCCCAGCGACTTAACACTGCTTTTGTGCTCTAGGTCACATACAGGGTAACTTGTAATCTGTAACCGATTACATTTCCAAAGTAACCTTCCCAACACACTGTAGATGAAAATGCGGGACGTTTTCTCAACATGCCACCGTACCTGCGAGGAGATCTGCGCCAGCAGGCTGCGGTTCAGATACAGACGCTCCTGCAGCTCCTCCGACCCCAAGAACTCCACCTGACCTCCGCTGCTGACCCCGTGACCCGGGGCCGCCACCGACAGGCTGACGTTCAGGATGCCGGCACTGACGTCTGTGTCGTCCTGGATGTTGAAGACCACCACGTCTTCACGGGACGCCGAGAGAACGCGGGCCACGCCCTCCAGGAACTGAGCCAATAGGAGCGAGAGGAAGCGCTCCTGCGACGTGTCGGCCAATCGCAGCGTGATGCTGTTGGAGAGCATCTCGTCCGTGATGATGGTGACCTGCAGCAGACACTGAGCTGACACCGAGTGAACGCCATCTACAGGGACACAGAGGAACGAACAATCACTCAATCACTGCAACGATACTAACTTGAAGGAAAAGGTCACAGAAAGAATGTTTTTCTTACAATTACTCGGATTATTGTGATGGTTCACTTAAATGAATCGGTTCAGTTGGATGGTTCACTTAAGCGAATCCGTTCTTTCGCATGTTTCACGTAACTAAATCAATTCATTTGAATGGATGAACTGTTTTTTTGGGATAGTTCACTTACATGAATCGGCTCATTTGGAAGATTTACCAAAATGAACTGTGTTGAATGAATTTGTTCTTTCGGGTTAGGTCTCTTATATGAATCATTTATTTTAGATGGTTCACTTACATAAATTGGCTTATTTGGATGATTCACTTAAGTGACTCAGTTCTTTCGCATGTGTCATGTAAATAAATCAATTAACTTGAATGTATGAATTGGTTCTTTGGGATAGTTCACTTATGTGAATCAGTTCTTTCGCATGTTTCAAGTGAATAAATCTATTAATTTAAACGGTTCACTTAAATGAATTGGTTTATTTTGATTGTTTACTTATCTGAATCAGTTCATTTAGATGGTTCACTTAAATGAATTGGCTCATTTGGATGATTTATCAAAATAATTTGTTCAATTGCATGGTTCATTTACGTTTTTTTCAGTGAATCTTCCAAATGAATGGGTTCTTTTAAGTGAACTGTCCAAATTAACAAATTAATTTAAAGTGAACCATTCAAATGTTTGGATTCATTTCAAACTAACCATCTAAATGAATGAATTAATTTCAGTAAATCGTCCACATGAACAGATTTTAGTGAATAGCCCAAATTAACAGATTCATTTCAGTGAATCACTGATTTCTGTGAATCATCCAAATTCATTCATTTATTTGAGTGAACCATCCAAATAAAGGGATTCATTAAAGTGAACCATTCAAATGAACCGATTCATTTAAGTGAACGGAGCTAAACTAAACAACTCATTTAAGTGAACCATCCACACAAATCCATTAATATGGATTATTCACATAAATAAAAATCCCTTCATTTGGTTGGTTCACTTAAATGAATCTGTTAATTTAAATGGTCGACTCAAATTTAGATGATCACTTGAAATAAATCCATTCATTTGGACAAAAGAAGTGGTTCATAAGTAATTGACTGATTCAGTCACTGTGCTTCAGTGTTGTTAGCTGCTAGTTTGACTGTACTTTAAATGCTGAATATCTTGTAGTTTGACTAACTTCCCATCATGGTTTTGGCTCTAACGAGCAGCGTTTCCTTCAGCACAATCTAGCAGTGATCGCTAATTGACCGAACACTCATCCAATCCACCGGGATGCAAATAAACGGCATTAATCCTCCGCTCCGAGCACCTGCCAATAAACATCTGATCCGGGTCCAGGACAGCAGTCCAAACACAGAGAAAGGATTGCTGGAAACCACTTACAACATCAAACCGAACGCTCCACTACACTAACAAACAAACACGTTCATCAGACTCAAATTAGGCTGATTAATGCATGCATTCTTCAAACCAGAGACACCAAACACATTCAGACTGCACTTATAATCATGAGTTTCACCTGATAAAGCTGACATATTTACACTTCTTTTACCTCAACAGCATTTCCAAATCTCCTACCGTAAATATATCACAACTAAATGTTTGATTAGTAATATGCATTGCTAAGAACTTCATTTGAACAACTTTAAAGATGATTTTCTCAATATTTAGATTTTTTTGCACCCTCAGATTCCAGATTTTCAAATATTGTCCGATCCTAACAAACCATACATCAATGGAAAGCTCATTTATTCAGCTTTCAGACAATGCATAAATTGACAAATGCATGAAAAATAGACCCTTCTGACTGGTTTTGTGCTCCAGGGTCACATATAATAGTATTTTGAATTAGCTTTAATTTTTATATTTTCAATTCTCATTTTAATTTTAGCTTTAGTAATTTTACTTTAAAAAAACAAAATGTTTTTTACTTCACCTTTAGATTTAGTCATTTTAGTACTTCAAGTTACAGATATTTAATTTCAGTTCATTACCAAGCCAACATTCTAACTCAGAATTAATTATGTTCTAACTATGTTTTTAAAGTTTTCATCTAATATCCATATTTTGTTCTTTCAGCTTTCAGTTAATGAAAATGATTTTTAACAGTTTTAGGTAACAATAGCAACACAGGCTAAAATAAAGTAAACTGACACTAAAAAACAACAACAACAATGAAATGAAATTAGTATATTTAAATATGTAAATAGTCAATAACGAACTGGAAAATACATATTTACTCCTGACCACAGGTTTCTGTACAGTATATTTTGATCATGTATATTTAGTAGCTTATGACCCAAGTCTGGAGACTGAGAGGTTGTCTGATTTGAATAAAACAAATAATAACAGCCTGTCAGAGCAGTCACACGCCTCCAATCAACACCCGAGCTCAAACCAGCCGATGACCGTAATAAATCAGCTTCAATGCAGATTCACTGTTTCACAGCCTGAGAAACGACTTGAGTTTAACCTACATACAAACACGCAAGACACGTGAACACACACACACACACGCTCTAAACCACCATCACTCCGACTGTTCATTTCAATCAGCTGGCTTATTTGGACTTGCACTTCAATTAATCCATTCATTTGGACTGTTCACTTATACAGAATCGGTTCATTTGTATGGTTCACTGAAATGAATCTGTTCATTTGGACTGTTCACTTATAAAGAATCGGTTCATCTGTATGGTTCACTGAAATGAATCTGTTCATTTGGACTGTTCACTTATAAAGAATCAGTTCATCTGTATGGTTCACTGAAATTAATCTGTTCATTTGGACTGTTCACTTGTAATGAATCTGACTGTTCATTTTGATGGTTCATTACGTGAATCGTTTCATTTGCATGGTGGATTTAAGCTTGGTTAATTTTAATCAGTTGGTTAATTCGTACAGTCCACTTAAACTGATCAAGGGTGCGACCATAGTTAGCTAACCATGCTTTTGAGGAACTGTTCATTTAGACATTTCTCTTAAATGAATCCATTCACTTGGAATGTTCACTTATAATGAATCGTTCATTCTGGTGGTTCACTTAAGTGAATTGGTTCATTTGCACGGCTCACTTAAATCAGTTTATTCAGATGGATAATTACACAAGCATGATGTCTTCACTTCATGATCAGCGTTCACTCCAATGTACAAATCTCCAATATGTGACTGATTAGGAAAGCCGCTCACTGTTTGATGGACAGGTGAAGCAGCCAATCACAGCTCAGACATGAACGCAGTGATGAGTTCATCATGACATCAGTCTGAACCCGTCTGCGTTTCACTCTCACATTCTTTCAAACTCAATAGAAACGTGAGATGTGCAATCTCCCCAAGCGGCAGGTGAAACCTGAGGAGAAACCGGCACTGGAGGCTCCCACAATGCACTGCAGCGGCTGAGCACTGTAATCAAGCCGTCAAGAGGCCAATCACTGCCTGTGTGTGTGTGTGTGTGCGTGTGTGTGTGTGTGTGTGTGTGTGCG
>NW_015507408.1:12962-31072 GCF_001515645.1 Sinocyclocheilus grahami | reverse complement strand
TGTGTGTGAGTGAGTGTGTGTGTGAGAGTGTGTGTGTGTGTGTGTGTGTGTGTGTGTGTGTGTGTGAATCAGATATATATTCAGCATCATCCTCTCATCATCAGCCTGGTGAAAAACTCCCAGAATTCCTGTGGAGCCTCAGATCTGCAGTGTTTGAGTGGAGGTCGATCTGTGACCTACATCTGAGGATGAGTCCGCCGCTCTTCATCACTCACACCGCTTTCTCTTTCTGTTCAGACTTTGCCTGCTGACTCACACCGTTTTCAGTTTAGAACACATAGATAGATAGATGTGATTTTGTTATTCGTGTTATCAGACTCATTTTCACTCTATTAGCATCTATAATCAACTCTAGGTATCTAAAAACATTAATCACATTCATCTTGTTGCTATGGTAACAATATTCCAGCTCTTAAGTTGCCACGGACCAATCAGAGGATCTCAGACACGCCCACTTCCATTAAACCACCTGCATATTCATCAGTGTGTGTGTGTGTGTGAGAGAGTGGGTGTGTGTGTGTGTGTGCAATAGTGTACGCGACCCCTAGAGGACGCAGTGTCTCGTTCCCTACTCAGGGAACCATGGTTACATAAGTAACCTGTGTGTTTGTGTGTGTGTGTGTGTTTGTGTGGGTGTGTTTGTGTGTGTGTTTGCGTGTGTGTTTGTTTGTGTGTGTGTGTGTGTGTTTGCGTGTGTGTTTGTTTGTGTGTGTGTGTGTGTGTTTGCGTGTGTGTTTGTTTGTGTGTGTGTGAGAGAGTGGGTGTGTGTGTGTGTGCAATAGTGTACGCGTTTTTGTGACAAATGAGGACATAAATGTGTATAATGACAAAGGTATGACAGGTATTACAAGGAGAAGGTGACTTTTCAGGACATTACCCCATGTCCCCACTTTTCAAAACGCTTATAAATCACACAGAATGGAGTGTATTGAAAATCTGAAATAGCAGAAAGTCTCCTGTGAGGGGTAGGTTTAGGGGTAGGGTTGGTGTAGGGCAATAGAATATACGGTCTGTACAGTATAAAAACCATTACACCTATGGAGAGTCCCCATAAACCATAAAAACAAACCTGTGTGTGTGTGTGTGTGTGTGTTTGTGTGTCTGTGTGTGTTATGACAAAGGTATGACAGGTATTACAAGGAGAAGGTGACTTTTCAGGACATTACCCCATGTCCCCACTTTTCAAAACGCTTATAAATCACACAGAATGGAGTGTATTGAAAATCTGAAATAGCAGAAAGTCTCCTGTGAGGGGTAGGTTTAGGGGTAGGGTTGGTGTAGGGCAATAGAATATACGGTCTGTACAGTATAAAAACCATTACACCTATGGAGAGTCCCCATAAACCATAAAAATGTGTGTGTGTGTGTGTGTGTGTGTGTGTTTGTGTTTGCGTGTGTGTGTGTGTTTGTTTGTGTGTGTGTGTGTGTGTACATCCGTGAGTGCCAGAGTTGGGTATAACGAGTTACTGTATTCTAATTACTTTTCCTGGTAACGCAGTAAAGTAATGCGTTACATTTTAAATTTATGTAATTTGATTACAGTTACTAATGTCAACAAAAGTACGTTACTTAAGTTACAAATGCAGTGTTAAAAATATGAAGTAAAAATCATGTTTTGCGCGTCAGTATGCCCTTTAATAAATCACCGGAGATTGCGAGCTAAAATGCAGACGAGTCCTACAACATTAAATGCTATGAAAGTTTGCCTATCATATTTCCAAATGTTGCACTCCATTTCACATATTTTAGTCTGGCATTATAGTTTGGGAAAAGTTCAACAAGTGAATGTGTACAGTAAGTTTATGTCACAGAAACACTGACAGAAGTGTAAATGACTCAGAATGAGATCCTCCGCTGGATCAAGCCCCGTCGCATCGCACTCTTCTTCTGAGGTAAACTCTAGGCTTATTCCTCACAGCGCGTCTTCTTCCAAAAACAAAAAGTAGCCGAGATGAACTTGAATCTTTCTTTGTTTACAGAGGTGATGTGGACTTTAACATGCTCGCGCGTCTCGAGCTTGGTTTCGCGTGGATGATGATCTTATAGTGCGCGACGGCATGATCACGTCACAGCTGAGCTCAGGCGGGAAAGACTGTACCTCGCGTTGGTTTCATACGGATTATTTGATCAGAGAATATATGTTTTCGACATGACTTACTTCATTTAAAAAATAGACACTTCAAGCTTTCTTTAGATATATTCCTCATTTTAGTGACTCGTTTCAGGAAGATATTCGAATGCAGAAAGCGCACCCTATTTGTTTCCTTTATTTTACAAAACCAAAAAAAACAAGTTTTGTTGATATTGCGAGTTTATACAAATAATACTTGTCATTTTTCAGTCAATATTAAATGAATGAAAGAACTAGCCTAAGAGTATCACTACGTAGTGTTTTTGAGCTTTGATAACTTGAAAAGTAAAGTAAACTTGAAAGTAACTTCAAAGTATATTACTTTTTAGAAAGTGATTACTTTTTAAACGCAGTAATCAGTAATGTAATCAAATTGCAATTTTAAAGAAGTAATTAGTACTTTGTAGTGGATTACTTTTTTGAGTAACTTACCCAACACTAGTGAGTGCAATAGTGAGTTTGTATTTGTGAGTGTGTGAGCGATAGTGAGTGTGTGTGTGTGTGTGTGTGTGTGTACATACGAGTGAGTGTTAGTGTGTGTTGTCATGGGAACTAAACAAGTGTTTCCTCCACCTGAGCTCAGACTGGAACAGAGTGGGAGCCTCAGCAGGGGGCGGGGCTAATTCTGCCTCATCAGCCAATCACACGGCACAAATCCATTCCACTCTCAGCAGCAGCAGCAGCAGCAGCAGCAGGACAGATGTGTTCATCAGGACTGAATCAGTCAGTATCAGGACAGTCTGAGTCTCTGCTCACAAACACCTTCACAAATCAAGAGCTCAGAGCCACTCACAACCATCCAGAGAAATCAAGAGACACCACACACACACACACTCGCGCCTCCTACGCAACACATTTCCCTGCTGTTACACACGGACCGAAGCAGCACAGATCCAGCATCACTTGTGTGTTTGCAGTGCTGATCAGACAACTGACGTCTGACTGCCTCAGTTTGAACAGGAAACAAGAAGACGACACACACACACACACACACGCACACACACACACACACACACACGCACACACACACACACACACACACGCACACACACACACACACACACACGCACACACACACACACACACACACGCACACACACACACACACACACACGCACACACACACACACACACACACGCACACACACACACACACACACACGCACACACACACACACACACACACAAGACGCTTCCTGGGTCATTTGTATTTATTTGTGGCCACACACACACACACACACACTCACACACATTCTTCACATTACTCTTCATTATGGAGGCCGTCCAGGAGGCCTGAGAGTCTCGGAGCATTAGCATGTTAAAAGGCCCGCGGGTTGTCACACACACACACACACACTGGCACTGTGACCCGCCCCACCCAGCAGGCATTTCTCAGGCTCTGTTGAGGTCGTCATGGCGACTCAGCACTTAACAAAAGCATTTCTCAGCGGCATTATTCACACGCAAGAGAAAAGACACTGAAAGACATGGAGGAGGGGCGAGAGACACACACACACACACAACAGCAGAGAGAGAGAGAGAGAGAGAGAGTGAAGGTGAACACGAGGAGGTGAAGTTCTGACTGATGACCTCAGAAACACACTCAACACACAGACGAGAGACCGAAACCAGCCTGACCGCCGAAAACACACTGCAACACGCTAAACGCTCAAACCACAGCAACCACGATAGCAGAAGACACGGCAGTGATCAAGTAATACCCAAATAAAGCCATTCATTCGACTAGAGTTACATTCCCACCACAAACAACTACAGCAACAAACAATATCTATAATGATAACTACAACTATAATTAAAATAACTATAATGTTAACTATAAAAATAGCGATAACTAAAATAATAATAATGATAACGATAATGACAAATATAATGATGAAATTAAAACTAAAATAATTATGATACCAATAACTAATGATAACTATAACTAGAGTACAACGATAATTAATAACTATAAGGATAACTATAGTAATAGCGATAACTGAAATTATTATAATGATAGCAATACCTGTAATGATAACTATAACGATAATTAATAACTACTATAACTATAGTAATAGCGATAGCTGAAATAATCTGTAATGATAACTATAACGATAAGTAATATCTACTATAACAATAACTATAGTAATAGCGATAGCTGAAATAATCTGTAATGATAACTATAACGATAATTAATATCTACTATAACAATAACTATAGTAATAGCGATAGCTGAAATAATCTGTAATGATAACTATAACGATAATTAATATCTACTATAACAATAACTATAGTAATAGCGATAGCTGAAATAATCTGTAATGATAACTATAACGATAATTAATATCTACTATAACAATAACTATAGTAATAGCGATAGCTGAAATAATCTGTAATGATAACTATAACGATAATTAATATCTACTATAACAATAACTATAGTAATAGCGATAGCTGAAATAATCTGTAATGATAACTATAACGATAATTAATATCTACTATAACAATAACTATAGTAATAGCGATAGCTGAAATAATCTGTAATGATAACTATAACGATAATTAATATCTACTATAACAATAACTATAGTAATAGCGATAGCTGAAATAATCTGTAATGATAACTATAACGATAATTAATAACTACAATAACTATAGTAATAGCGATAGCTGAAATAATCTGTAATGATAACTATAACGATAATTAATATCTACTATAACAATAACTATAGTAATAGCGATAGCTGAAATAATCTGTAATGATAACTATAACGATAATTAATATCTACTATAACAATAACTATAGTAATAGCGATAGCTGAAATAATCTGTAATGATAACTATAACGATAATTAATATCTACTATAACAATAACTATAGTAATAGCGATAGCTGAAATAATCTGTAATGATAACTATAACGATAATTAATATCTACTATAACAATAACTATAGTAATAGCGATAGCTGAAATAATCTGTAATGATAACTATAACGATAATTAATATCTACTATAACAATAACTATAGTAATAGCGATAGCTGAAATAATCTGTAATGATAACTATAACGATAATTAATATCTACTATAACAATAACTATAGTAATAGCGATAGCTGAAATAATCTGTAATGATAACTATAACGATAATTAATATCTACTATAACAATAACTATAGTAATAGCGATAGCTGAAATAATCTGTAATGATAACTATAACGATAATTAATATCTACTATAACAATAACTATAGTAATAGCGATAGCTGAAATAATCTGTAATGATAACTATAACGATAATTAATATCTACTATAACAATAACTATAGTAATAGCGATAGCTGAAATAATCTGTAATGATAACTATAACGATAATTAATATCTACTATAACAATAACTATAGTAATAGCGATAGCTGAAATAATCTGTAATGATAACTATAACGATAATTAATATCTACTATAACAATAACTATAGTAATAGCGATAGCTGAAATAATCTGTAATGATAACTATAACGATAATTAATATCTACTATAACAATAACTATAGTAATAGCGATAGCTGAAATAATCTGTAATGATAACTATAACGATAATTAATATCTACTATAACAATAACTATAGTAATAGCGATAGCTGAAATAATCTGTAATGATAACTATAACGATAATTAATATCTACTATAACAATAACTATAGTAATAGCGATAGCTGAAATAATCTGTAATGATAACTATAACGATAATTAATATCTACTATAACAATAACTATAGTAATAGCGATAGCTGAAATAATCTGTAATGATAACTATAACGATAATTAATATCTACTATAACAATAACTATAGTAATAGCGATAGCTGAAATAATCTGTAATGATAACTATAACGATAATTAATATCTACTATAACAATAACTATAGTAATAGCGATAGCTGAAATAATCTGTAATGATAACTATAACGATAATTAATATCTACTATAACAATAACTATAGTAATAGCGATAGCTGAAATAATCTGTAATGATAACTATAACGATAATTAATATCTACTATAACAATAACTATAGTAATAGCGATAGCTGAAATAATCTGTAATGATAACTATAACGATAATTAATATCTACTATAACAATAACTATAGTAATAGCGATAGCTGAAATAATTATAATGATAGCAATAATTATAAGGATAACTATAACGATAATTAATATCTACTATAACGATAACTATAGTAATAGCGCTAACTGAAATAATTATAAGGATAACTATAATGGTAACTGCAAAAATAAATAAAATACCTATGATGATAACTAACTATAACAATAACGATAACTAAAATATTATAATGATAACGATAACTACAATGATAACTAATAACATAACATTTTTAATAATTACTCAAACTCTAAGAGAGTACTTTCGTGATATAGTTTTAATAATCGCTATAACAATAGTAACTATAACAATGATAATGACTATAATAACAATAAATGTATGAATCAACTTTAATAATCAACACAATTTTACCTAAACATTAACTATAATGAAACTATAATAATAGAAATAACTGTAACAATAACTATAACCATACAGTTAGTTTTAATAATCGCTCTACTTTCAGGAGAATAGTGAACTCCACACCACAACATAACGAAAACAGTAGAGACGAATGATATCGATAGAATCGTTTCGAGGGTTTTTTTGTTCAAGCTGATGAACGATAAAAACTTTGACAGCCAATCAGAATGCAGCCTGCTTTTTTTTGGTGTGGAGACTAATATTGCTATCGTCATAGTTATGATGATAGCTAATATTATAATTATTATTATTACGACTTCAAGCTCATAAAGCAACTTCTTAGGAGGACTTCTAAAGTCTTCTAAAGAGCCTGATAACTAAATACAACATCTACGAGAACTTGAAGACAGCGTGTTCCTTTCATAAGTGTCCTACAGAGAAAGCAGATGACTTCAGTTACTCAAACACACCTCAGAAACACAACCAGCCACTTACTTTTAACAAGGTTTGGGAAAGCCGTCTGAATTCATAGTGACTTTGAACATTTAACAGAGAGAGCAGAAGAACACTGAACACTGAAAGACATAAACACTGAATATCTAAAAGCATCTGAATATGAACGCTCATGAACATAATTCCCATCTCAGTGTTTCTTCGGCAAAGGCTTTACTGCTATTTACTGTGTGGCAGGGAAAGACACATCAGCATCTCATAATCTGCCAAACAGATGCTGGAAACATGATCATCTGAAGAGCAAACACACACTGAACCTGATGCACACGACACAAAACAACCTGCAGGCATCACAAACACTCACAGCACAAACACAACGACAGAAAAACACACACACACTCACACACACACACACACACACACACACACACTCTCACATACACATACACACACACACACACACACACACACACACACACACACACACACACACACACACACACACACACACACACACACACACACACACACACACGCACACTCACACACACACACACACAGTCACACTCACTCTCACACTCACACACACAGGCACACTCACACAGTCACACACACACACACACACACACACACGCACACAGTCACACACACACAGTCACACTCACTCTCACACACACACACGCACACGCGCACACACACACACAGTCACACTCACTCTCACACACTCACTCACTCACTTACTCACTCACACACACACACACACACCTCTAGTATGACACACTCCTCCTCAGCAGTATTTTTATCCCTCTCAGCAGGTGTGATGCGAGCGCTGAGCGCTGCTCTCTGATTGGATGAGACGTGGCAGCAGCTGTTACACACGTATGAATCAATCTATAAGTGCATACACACACACACACACGCACACACACATGCTCAGGTGTCACTTGGGCCTATTCCTCTTTCATTAAACACACTCTCGAGGCTCAGCACTACAAAAACAAGTCCTGGCGCTGTGTTAACGGCCGCTAACAGCTCTTACACCACTGATAGAGAGATGATCCGCGCTGGCCATCTGACCCTTGACCCTCACAGACACAAAGAGCAGCTGAACTGCATGTAAATCAGGGCTCAACAATGAGGATGTCCTGATGCCCGGGGCCACTGAGGGCCAGTGTATCCACTGCACCAGTGCTAAATCTCAACATTTGATGTGTTACATGTTTTTATGTCTTACAGACTTACACAATCGGTCTTGGATACTTTGAATTATTGAGCCCTGTAAAATAAAGAGATGTTTAAACATCACTGACTGAGCGAGCGTTTCTGTCAGCACCATTAAAACTCTACAAAACAGACCTAGTCCTGCAGTTTTGTCTCATATTAATTGGCTTGTAATGCATCTTTTCTGTCAGAATGAACAAAACTCATGAATGCAGCGGAGCGTGTTTCTCCAGCGGCCGTCCATCAGGCCACAGTCACGCAATCACGTGAAGACCGATCGCTGCACATTCTTGACTAGCAATTAATGTGCACTACACTGGATCTGCTTCCATGTCAAATAACCTGAAGCAAATGGAGACAGATCTGCTAAACCAAAATCCATTCACTCGCTCATTTATTAATACCGAGCCACTGCATGTTGGAGCAAAGGTCATGTATTATACATCACTGCCGACCTACAAATGCACAGATGTCACGCAAGCGTTCAGTCCTACAAAACAAGCACATTGAAAATAGTGGTTGACCGATATATTGCCAAGGCCGATATATCGGCCGATATTTGACATTTTTCAAATATCGGCATCGGCCGATAAGTTTATCTGTTTGGCCGATGTGTCCGAGGCGGGACTTTTATTTTGACGGCTCTGAAAACGACAGCACACAGCGCTCACACTTATTGTCTGCTGTCATAATTTAAGAGTTCTTTCTAATAGGAATAGAAGTCTGTCTAATAATCAGATAGGATTATAAACAAAGGAATTAAAAGCTATACAAAAAAAGTACTATAATGATTGCTTTTATATTATTAGTAATAGAAAGGCAAACGTAATACTTTCTTGTTTACCCAGCATTTAGCAAATACACGTTTAGATCATTTAAACAGATCTTTGAATGTCTGATAAGCATTTAATTTCACAAACCTTGCAGACTTAGCTGTGAGATCTTATAAAGTGCGCGTTTGTATCCTGCATGATCGCGTGTTTTCTGTGTGACGGTCGGTCCGTGCGAATTCAGCTTAATTTACACATTTATCATTTTCAAATTTCTTAAAATATTAATTAGAATTAATAAAAATGATATATATACCGTATTGGCCTGAATATAAGACGACCCCCCTTTTTTCAGATGTACCTTTTGGAAAAAGGCTTTTAAAAAAAGAAATCTTGTTTTTTCTCAGTAAAACACATTTTGTCTTCAATTATTTTCATATGGCATATTTTTCCTATTTTAATTTTTGTTTTGAAAGTATGGTAAAAACTGGTCAAATGTACCAACAATCACATTTAAAAAATATACACTTTTTGATATACCATTAAAAAAAACAAAAAAACAGGTAGCCCATCTGAATTAGGACATTTAGGCTATCCATCTAATAGTAGGTTGCTCGGAGGCAGTGTCAGCAGCGGCAATCCACCTGTCACTCAAGTGGCCACGCCCTTAATTATGCAGAACTTTAAGGCTTAAAATAATTTAAAAGGATGAGTTATTAAAAAATGAACCCCCCTCACAGTTGTCATGAAGGGCAAAATTAGCTATATAGACCAAAATAATTTTTTTGAACCAGGCTGTAAACATGTTTTTTTCTGCTGTAAAGTTGGGCATTTTAACATGGGGTGTCTATGGGACTGACTCTCTTTTGCAGCCAGCCTCTAGCGGCCAGTCGATGAATTACAGTTTAAGTCACTTTCTTGTTGGCTTCACGAGAGAGAGCGGGAGGTTGCCGCTTGATTACATTACGTATTTCATGGCACACTCGTTTTATGCGTATTTGGCGCCACCTATTGTTGTGGGTGTATTATTGACATGTCAAAGTCTAGACCCTGAATATAAGACGACCGCGTTTTTTCAGATGTATTTCCAAGAAAAAAACATTGTCTTATATTCGGGTCAATACGGTATATCGGTTTAATATCAGCCACCCTGCTCTCTAATGGTGCTTTTCCACTGCGTGGTACGACTCGGCTCGGTACGGCAAGGCACGGTTCGGCTCGGCACGGTTTGCGTTTCCACAGCAGTTTAGTACTGCTTTAGAGTGGGCGGGATTATTTACATGTCGTTATAGTTGCCCCGCCTATACTACCACGACTCCTAAAAAAAACTTTTTCATTCCGTGTCGCCCCATCGTGCTCTCGCTGGATCCGCTCCTCTGCTATCAACGAGAGGAACGTCTGTTCTTCCGCAACAGACAACAAAACTTTTTGGTTGTTAAAAAAAAGGTGCGCTCGTTCAAAACAGTTGCGTTCGATCCTTCGCTGGCTGTGCTGATTTAAATCTAGCGGTTCTTTTGTGTTTATGTCGCAAGTTCAGTGACGCAGGTAGTGACGATTCTCTCCGGCCAATCCGTGATCAGCAGAGTTTACACGTCACGTTTTGTTAACGGTACGGTTCACTTGGAACCCCAACTGAGGTGGTACTAAAAAAAGTACCAGGTACTGTACCCAGTGGAAAACCCCCCAAAAGTGAACCGTACCGAGCCGTACCGCGCCGTACCATGCAGTGGAAAAGCACCATAAGATACTGGCATCGGCTCTCAAAAAACCAATATCGGTCGACCACTAATTGAAAGATCTGAAGCAGGTTCTTACCCGAGACGGAGATCTTCATGGACGCCTCCAGCGGTCTGTTGTTGTCCAGGGCTCGGCTGAGTCGGATCTCTCCGGTGCTCTGGTTCAGAAGCACCAAATTCAGCTCGTTTCCAGCCTGGAAGCTGTAGTGGAGCTGATCGGAGATGTCCGGGTCGTGAGCCGGGATCCGGCCAATCACACCCGACGGGAAGCTGTTGGTCTTATCGGTTACGTAGTTGTTAAATATAATCTGGAAGTTCTTGAGGACGGGGACGTTGTCGTTCTTGTCGATGAGTTTGATGTGGACCGTGGCTCTGCTGACCAGCGGCGCAGACGTGGCTTGAACTACGATGATATACTCCGAACGCGTCTCGTAGTCAAGGTCGGTCAGAGCGGTGAGCTCGCCGGAGAAGATGTCCAGTTGGAAGACCTCAGGGATGTTGCCTTCGACGATCTGGTACATGATTTGAGCGTTGCTGCCTTCATCTGGGTCTGACGCAGATATGTGGGCCACCACGAGCCCGATGGGACTGTTCTCTTCTACGAAGATATCAAACTCATCTTTCTCGAACACAGGCGGGTTGTCATTTACGTCTAAAACGGTCACCTGGATATCAACCGGCGTCTTGAGCGGCGGAACACCTTTATCCACCGCGAAGGCTTGGAGGTTATAAACGGGCGTGTTTTCTCGGTCAAGGCGTCGCAGGGTTCGTACGATCCCCGACGTGGACTCGATGATGAAGTCTCCATCTCCGTCTTCTCCGCCCTGGAACGTGTAGAAGACGCGTCCGTTGAGGCCCGAGTCTCGGTCGGTCGCGGACACCTGCAGGACGCTGGTGAAGGTGGGAATGTCCTCCAAGACTGAGCCCAAGTAACGGTCACGAAGGAACACGGGCGAGTTGTCGTTCACGTCGTTCACCAGGATCTCCAAGTAAGTGGTGTCGGATTTCTGCGGGATGCCGTTGTCTCGAGCCGTGATGGCGAGCGTGTAAGAAACTTGATCTTCGTAGTCCAGCTCCATCTGCGTGGTTACCGCACCGCTATCCGGGTCGATGTTAAACTGCGGGATGCTGTCATCCATGAAGTACGTGATTCGAGCGTTCTCGCCCGTGTCCTCGTCCGTTGCGCTAATCATCACTACGATCGTCCCGACAGGCCGGTCTTCGTTGATGTTGACCGTGTAATGCGAGCTCTGGAAAACCGGCCTGTGCGTGTTAGCGTCCGTTACGTTAACGTAAACCTTAGCGGTGTCGAAGCGCGTGCCGTCAGACGCCGTTACGGTGAGGACGTACTGTCTTTCCAGTTTATAGTCCAACGGTAGCGCGAGTGTAATCAGGCCTCCGCCGCTCTGGCTAGTGATGGAAAAACGGTTTCTCGTATTCCCAGTCGAGATCTGATACGTAATAACGCCGTTAATATCCTGATCGATGGCGGACACGGTGACGACGCTCGTTCCTACAGCCGCGTCCTCGTTCAGACGCATGTAGTAGGCCTTTTGTGTGAACTCAGGGTTGTTGTCGTTGACGTCTAGAATAGTCATGCTGATGCTAGCGGACGAGGACATGGGTGGCGTTCCGTGGTCTCGCGCCTCCACTCCGAAGCTATAGAAGTCCACGCTTTCTCTGTCCAGTTCCGATGCTACGACGATCCAGCCGGTGCTGTTGTTGATGGTGAACGGGAAGTTGGGCGTGGTCTCTGTGAGATGATATTCCAAACGGGAATTATCTCCCGCATCGGCGTCTACGGCTTGAATATGAATGACGGAATATCCAACTGGAACGTTCTCCAGCACTGTAGCTTGGAAAGGAGTGCTTACGAATATCGGAGCGTTGTCGTTAACGTCCAGTACTTGCACTGTGATGAGACCGCTGATGTTGGAGAGTGGCGGGCGTCCACCATCTTGCGCTCGAATGCGAAGCGTGTACTCTTTATTCATCTCGTAATCCAGCTGGCTCACCAAATCTAATTTTCCCGTTTGGGCATCGATGTAAAACTGGCCCCTTGTGTTGCCGCTCATTATGCTAAAATGGACAACGGCATTGTTCCCGCGGTCCTGGTCTGTCGCCGTCACCTGCAGGATTTCAGTGTTGGGCGACAAGTCTTCGGGAACCTTAACGACATAGCGTTTCTCGCTGAACTGCGGCGCGTTGTCGTTATCGTCCTCCACGATGATGTGGACGGTCGCCGTTGCACTTCGGGGGCCGGGATCCCGTCCTTGGTCGTTGGCTTCGACTAGAAGCACATAGGATTCGACCGTTTCACGGTCAACCAGTCCTCGCGTGCGAATAACGCCAGACCGGGAATCGATCTCAAAAACATCGTTAGTCCCATTGTTGTTGTTCAGCAAATGATAAAGGATGTTTCCGTTAACGGGAGCGTCACCATCCGTGGCGCGCACAGTTAGAACCTCGTAACCAATCTCCAGATTCTCACGTACGCTTTCTTTATAATCCTGCTGCTCAAATACGGGGTCGTGATCGTTCGTATCGCTAACCGTTACAGTAAGAGTGGCCATTGCCGTACGTCGTGGCGTTCCACGATCAACCGCCGTGACCCTAAAAACATGCATGTCCTTAGTTTCTCTATCTAGTATCTCCACGGTGGAAACGACTCCGCTTGACGAGTCGACGGTGAAGAGATTGTTGGAGCGACTATCAAACAATGCCTCTAAGAAATATTCCAGCCTTCCAGCTTCACCCTCATCCGGGTCAACTGCTTTTAAAACAACAACAAAAGTCCCAGCTGGTTGATTCTCCGCAACGGACACCTGATACATGGGAGGCTGGAACTGAGGGTTATTGTTGACGTTCCTCTTCCTTCTGCTCAGCAGACCCGAGTTCGAACCCGCGGCCCGCTGCAGTAACTTCCTCAGGTGCGCTTGCGTGAAAGGGCCGCGGCCCACGCGCCAATGCGCATGCGCGAAACCACGACGTGCGCCTCTTTCGCAGCGCAGCGTAAACTCCAGCAACGAGTCGCGAGTGAAACACAGCGGAGCGGAAGTGAACAGCATCCCTTTGGAGATATAAAGCGCTGAAGTCCCCCTTTGCTCCTGTTAACAAACGTTGTTTTTCACAAGACTCACCGGCGCATGTGCAACACTGAACTCATACGTCTTCCGCCCGGAACTGCTTCCATGTACAACTGTTGGCGCAAGCTACATTACAGTGATTATTACGTTTTGAATATGGACATTTTTCTTACAAAAAACGCATCGATTCGCTACAGGAGGCCTTTGTTCACCCCCCAGAGCCATGTGAGACACTGTTTTTTATGGATGGGCACTTTTTATCCCGTCCTTGGTCGTTGGCTTCGACTAGAAGCACATAGGATTCGACCGTTTCACGGTCAACCAGTCCTCGCGTGCGAATAACGCCAGACCGGGAATCGATCTCAAAAACATCGTTAGTCCCATTGTTGTTGTTCAGCAAATGATAAAGGATGTTTCCGTTAACGGGAGCGTCACCATCCGTGGCGCGCACAGTTAGAACCTCGTAACCAATCTCCAGATTCTCACGTACGCTTTCTTTATAATCCTGCTGCTCAAATACGGGGTCGTGATCGTTCGTATCGCTAACCGTTACAGTAAGAGTGGCCATTGCCGTACGTCGTGGCGTTCCACGATCAACCGCCGTGACCCTAAAAACATGCATGTCCTTAGTTTCTCTATCTAGTATCTCCACGGTGGAAACGACTCCGCTTGACGAGTCGACGGTGAAGAGATTGTTGGAGCGACTATCAAACAATGCCTCTAAGAAATATTCCAGCCTTCCAGCTTCACCCTCATCCGGGTCAACTGCTTTTAAAACAACAACAAAAGTCCCGGCTGGTTGATTCTCCGCAACGGACACCTGATACATGGGAGGCTGGAACTGAGGGTTATTGTTGACGTTCCTCTTCCTTCTGCTCAGCAGACCCGAGTTCGAACCCGCGGCCCGCTGCAGTAACTTCCTCAGGTGCGCTTGCGTGAAAGGGCCGCGGCCCACGCGCCAATGCGCATGCGCGAAACCACGACGTGCGCCTCTTTCGCAGCGCAGCGTAAACTCCAGCAACGAGTCGCGAGTGAAACACAGCGGAGCGGAAGTGAACAGCATCCCTTTGGAGATATAAAGCGCTGAAGTCCCGGTTACGTTACAGTCGCCCGGTAACACACCAAACACCCGGAAAACAGCAGTGTTCGCCTGGCGGCACTTTGAAGTCGCGTCTGTTAAACTTATAATCTCCACGTCCAGGTTATTCGATTCCCGTTTGCGTTCCCTCGCGCAGTTCTTCCCGTGTACGTGCACATCATACCGACTCGTTACGAGGTGTCTAAAACCGGACGCGTTATCCAAACACTCCGCGACCGCGTACACGCTGAACGGGTTCAGAAGAACCGAGTCGCAGTTCAAAGCGTCAGAAAGAGTCAGAACACCCGCATCCGGGCGCAGGAGACTCCGGGCGAAGCGCGGCGTGATGAGCTGCTCCAGCGCGCAAGCGGCGCTTCGCTCCAGACCGGCGATCGCGCTGCCCTTTCCCGCATTCTCACTCACGTGAACAACGAAGCAATCCACGAGCCACGGGAGTTTGAGCCACCCCAAAACAAAGAGCAACAAGCCCCGCTTCATCGCTCCTCGGTGCATGCTGCGAATGAATTAAAGCCAGTTTTTCTCCGCAAAGTTGGCGTGCGGAGTCTCCATGCTGATCCACACACACACACACCTCCAGTGAGCAGGGATCGAGTCTGGGGAGGGGATCATTAACATAAACCTGATTCACAGAGAAAGGGAGAGGGGGCAGATCTTAAAAGGGCAACTGCAATTGCCCCAAAACAACCGGCCAGTGCTGCGCATTCAGATCAATTAAAGACGCGTATCTATGGAAAAGTCACATATTTTGGTTCTGCCCTGCTGAAAAAACAACCATCACACAGATTCTAATAGTTTCCACTACAAATACCATTACAAACCATCAACTTTCAACCATTAAAACCATTAAAACTAGTTCTCTGTAGTGTGTTTTGGGACATATTCCATTAGGGTGTATTGGTTTTAACAAGCTACCAATAGAAGGTGAACAATTAGTCCCAGTATAAACCATTACACATTCTGTGTGTTTTTTTAATCGTTGTCTTCTGGTGAGAGAACGCTCTCATGATTTTCTCATTTGGTTCCCAAAATACAACCAAGCAGGAAGGAAAATCTCCAAATAGCACTAACTATAAACTAAAATTAAATATTTATGGTCATAGTTTGGTTGAGTTGTTTCTTCTGCTTAGCTATGTAAACAAAATACTCGTTTATGAATGCACAAATACAAGTCATGCATTCGAAACCCGCAGTAAAACGAGCATTATTTCGGGCACCAGTGAGAGAGGTTTGTGCGTAAAGCCAGAGTGAGCTGGAGACATGCGGCTTTTAAGCTCCAGAAGTGTTGTTCTGGCGCCCTCTGCTGGCCGGAGCGCGTCGGCGCATGTCCCTTCTTCCGTTCACCTCACAGAAAGCTGGGGTTTCATTGTGTTTGTCTGTTGTACATAATCACATTTAAATACCAATACGTTTATATGTACACATATTTGGAGTATTTAAATGAACAGCTGCACCGGTCTTGTGAAGTGCGCGTGCGTTTGCTCACCGCTAGAGGGAGGAAGACCCTGGATCAAAGTAAACACGTTTCCCTGTAAATCATCTACTCAGTCTTTACATTACTGACTAATGCTACATATGACTTATGGTTTAACACCAGCGTTTAGTAAATCCGATTAATATTTTACTTCACGTATCATAAAGTTCTCACATATATTAGCAAATGTTCTAATCTGCCCAGCAACTCGCACGATTTTTTTCTGAGAATAAAAATAGACAAAGTCGCAAAAGTTTTTTTTTATATATATATAATAATAATAATAATAAATAAATAGCAGGAGTAATTGGTAGTAAAGAATCAATAAATAAATACGATACGAACATCCTTATAGCTCTTTTGTAACATAAATTGGATTTGTTTATTTTGTTTCCTTATACTCCCATACAATAATTAACATGTGAGAGAACGATACCATAGATAATGAACTCTGATTCTGCTTTTATATAACACTACAGTTGATTTCGACATTATTAATGTTTTCCAACATGATTTATCAATTACACCCAAACATTTTACTGACACCTATTTTATTTTTTTAATCCACATTTCTCACATTATTAACGGTTTGCTGATTATAAAATAATATACACTTTGTTTTACTAAAACTCAGTAAGAACCTGTTAGCATCTCATCAAAACATAAGACGACTTTCAATACTCTAGACACCTTACAAATGTCATTTATATACAGTACAAACCATTTAGGGCCTAACACCGAACCTTGTGGTACACCACAAGTAACCTTCAATAAATCACGATTCATGCTAACATATTGATATCTATCCTCAAGATACCTTCCATAACCATGAATAAGCTAGCCCTCTTACACCATATCTTTCTAATTTCATCAATAGTAAGCCATGATCAATTGTTTCGAAAGATTTTTAAAAAGCTTCCGTGTATATAAAGATTTGTCTCACTGCGTCTAGATGACCAAATCTGTAAATCTCCCCTCGACAACCACAAACAGATTTATGTGACTATTCATTCCACTAAGATTAATATGGCTACTTAGAAAATGAATAACGGTTCATGAAATATTGATTACGTGTAACTGATTATGTGAGAAGAGAGTGATCGTGATATGACCCGTGAGAAAACCAGAAAACGTTTTATACAAACACAAAGCACGCAGGCTCAGTTTTTCCTGTTTTTATTGTTGCTGGAGGCCCTAATACAACATAAACTGTAAGCTTTACAAAAAACAAAAAAAATAAAGACCAAAAGAAAACTCGACAAATAATAATCCACCCCGAAGAAAACAACGAAGCCGTCTGACGCTCCCAGATGGACAGAGAGGGGAATGTGTTTGCTGCTTCACACGTTACACACACTCGTCTGCGTGGACTCGAGCAGAAAGTTTAATATTACCAGCAAGACAATGGTCATAATACATACATACGTGTGTATATTTATATATATATTTATATAATCACCCGCTCCTCGTTTATTCCTGACACGCGTATGCGACGGGTGAGACTACAAGAAAACTTGTTCTTCTGATGGTGGGAGAAAAGCTCCGCCCCCACTGCGATGATGTCACCGAGAGCCAATCAGACGCTGTCTTAATACAACATGATTACAGACCAGAGAGAGAGAGAGAGA
>NW_015507408.1:8570-11466 GCF_001515645.1 Sinocyclocheilus grahami | reverse complement strand
AGAGAGAGAGAGAGAGACAGAGAGAGAGAGAGAGACAGAGACAGAGAGACAGAGAGAGACGGGTGAGGTGAAACACGAGCCGAAATACAAAAACAAAAAGCGTAGCCTTTTCTCTTTTTTCCTTTGTTTTGCGCAGATGCAGACAGACAGCCGTGAGGTGGAGAGACAGAGAGAGTGAGACAGACAGACGGAGAGAGAGAGACGGGCAGGTGATCGTCTCTAGCTTTGCTGTTTGCTGCGTTGGCTAAGCACTTGCATCAGGTTGTTCTTCAGAGCCTCATGCTTCGATTTATCCGCCAGCATCTGAACGCTCCTGAAAAACACAAAAGAAACGAGGGAGGAGAGAGTGAGACAGGTTTATTTCGTCAGCGTACAGCTTTCTGGAGAGTTTTAAAATCAAAGACCTTTTTCAAGACCTGCACAAATAAAAACACCACATGCTGTTAAAGAACAAACCCATACAGCCTTAAAATAAATCCGGTATCTCAGAGGTTTACTTTATTAAACAGGCAAACTTACAACAGCAAAACAGACATATGTATTAAAGTTGTATTAAAATCAATTCACACAAAGTAGATCCATCCATATTGGATTTTGCTGATACGAGAATGAGTTTCAAGTAGTGCTGTCAAACGATTAATCGCGATTAATCTTATATATTAATATAAAATATAAGAATATAAATACACCGGGACTCTTATTTTGAAATGTTTAAGTCTTAAAAGTTCAGCTGCTCATTCAAAAAAAAGAAGGGAAATATGGGAACAACATACCAATAATTGTCAGTAAAGTAAAAAATGTTTTGCATAATGAGGGACTTCTTATCATAAACAAGCCTGAAATACAGCAGGACTCTTATTTTGAAATGTCTATGCTTTACTACTTCACCTGCTCATTCAAAAAGATGAAAGACATAAAATATGCACCTTATAACCATCTACAAGATATTATAATATAAAAACGGTAACAAACACTGTCAATTCGTCAATGGTGCTCAACAATGATTAATACTTTTATTATACTATTTACTTTTTATAGCTTTAAATTTGATCAAACCAAATGCAAGACTTTTAGGGCCCATGTAAACCCTGAGAAAACAACTCAACTGTGCAATAAAAAACTAACTTGACATCATAAACACTGCATTAAACTACAGTTTAAACCACACTGGAGGCTTATGAACACTCGTTAATATTGATGAGCAGTACCCAGAATGCACCTGCATGCAGTTAGTGTGTCTGTTAAGGAGGTCTGCAGGCGAACACACGCAAACAGCTCTGACCCTAGTCAATGTAGATCTGACGCTGGGTCAGAACCTGAGAGAGCTCCTGCTGCAGCTGACGGTACTTTTGATTATCAGGGAGAGATTCGATAGATCTGGAGCCCGACAACAACAAACCACAGACAGACAGAGAGTGAAAATATGAGGAAACCTCAACAGAATTCTGAATCTGTAATGAACCTGAATCTGTAATGAATCTGAATCTGTAATGAATCCGAATCTGTAATGAATTTGCAATGAATCTGACTCTGTAATGAATCCAAATCGGTAATGAATCTGACTCTGTAATGAATCAGACTCTGTAATGAATCAGACTCTGTAATGAATCAGACTCCGTAATGAATCAGACTCCGTAATGACTAACATGCAAAAAAATAAGAAATCAGGAAGGGGGCCAACACTTTTTCACACCACTGTATATACACACACACACACAGACACACTTGCACTTATATACTTGCGCAGCACTTAAAGTGCATAGTCCAAAACAAACAAAATAACAAATAATAAAAAAAAAAAGAAAAATTAATAAAATATAAATAAAAACAGATGCACTTAAATAATGAAAAAAGTATATCTATATGTGTTTTTAGCCTGTTGTTTCATGAGACGCTGCAAGAGACGCGAGCGCAACAGTCAAACGCGTTCATGATTACACAGAAAAACAATAGAAAAGCAGCGCAGTCGAATAAAAAACCTGTGAAGAACTGCTACTGTATGTCTGATATTTCATGTTTGCATCACGGTGACAGACTGAAAGCTGCTGTTGTTTTTACAGAACATTTATAGTTAATAATACTCTACTGCTGTTACACCTTCAGTCATTCTGAATTTGAATTACCTTGACTTAGGATTTTTATTATTTCTGAACATATGATATGTGTAAGACAAGTTTGTACAAGATGTAGTTGTAGTTCATGCATCCTTTCTGCAAAGATAGGCCTACTTAACAAGCGATCAGTTTAACATTTACATCATGTTGACAGCTTCATGTGTGCTGCACTCGGAATAGAATTTTCTTTAACTAGAGGGTTAATAAAGAACAAGTTACTTGAATCATGTTGTAGTTACATTTTCATGTCGACTAGTTAAAAAATTATTTTAAAAAATCAAGAATCGTTCCTAACTCTAGCGTTGGTGTTTTGAGTCATGTGACGTACCTCAGGCCGTTGACGATGTCCTTGGTCTTGCCGAAGTAGATCTCGTTGAGAGTGGAGTGGATCTTGTTCTCCATGTCCTGACACACACACACACACACACACACACACAGAGAGAGTTTGAGCGTGTGTATGACGAGACAAGAGCTAAACTAGCATCTGCGTGAGAGAATCACCTCCACCAGGCGGCCGATGTTAGCGATGTGAGGAGAGGATTCGCTGACCGTCTCGTCTTTCTCCATCTGAACACACACACACACACACACACACACAGGGTAACCCAAGGCGGTCACATGACCCCACTGAGTGCTATAAACAGAGCGGAGGTCAGAGCAGTACCTGTCGGGTGAGGCTGCCGCCCAGGTTCATGGTGCCGGAGCCGGTTTTGGTGGTCTGGAGCCACAGCATTACTGTAGATGTGAGTTTATAGTGAGCCGTGCGGCCGCTGGACTTCTCC
>NW_015507408.1:6204-6876 GCF_001515645.1 Sinocyclocheilus grahami | reverse complement strand
GCTCGTATTTATTACTCCAGGGAGATCTGAGAGAAACAATCACACCAAAGAGTCTTCATTCCTTGACAAATTCACCCGCATTCGGTTTATTTGTTCAGTTCAACTGCAGCAATCAAAACGCACGACTGATTCATTGAAATCATGAAACTTATGCTACTGAACAAACTGCATTCTTGAGGCCTTGTGAAATTGGTTTTGTTTTTTCCCTCAATTTCTGTGGTTTCCAGAAAAATTTAGATATAACTTAATTTCCCTGGATTCAGTTTTTAATCTGAATTCTGTGTTTTTCTGCATGCTGTTAAATTAAAGTTTGATCATCAAAAAGCATGGCCAGTTAATTGAAATCATGAAACTTATACAACTTAACAAAGGTTAACCACAAAAAAAAAGCCCTATTAAATGTTTTATTTTCTTAGAAATTATTTTCTAATTTTTATTAGAAAATTTGATTTATAAAGGCATAAAACTAATCTTATAAACCTATTCAAAAGCAAATAAATCCTTTTACTTTTGGTAAACAAAGACATTGAGTGCATGTAAAGAGCAGCGTATCTCTTCTAGATGTTAACGCACCTGTAGGAGTCTCCATCGCGGTTGTAGTCACAGAGCAGATAGTCTTTGCCCACGACTTTATCACGCGCGATCTTCAGCGGCTGATCCACCGACGACAGC
>NW_015507408.1:0-842 GCF_001515645.1 Sinocyclocheilus grahami | reverse complement strand
TTGTTGACCACAAAGTATATTTTGGTCATCCCTTTAAAACAACATTCAAATGGGATAATTTTATAGCTTTAAAGTTCTGGAAGTTGTTGTTGTGTGAAAAGCTTGAAAGTCCGAGCTGATAAATGGTCTAATACTTTAACCTTCATACACTAAATATCCAAGAAAACACAAATACTTAACTCAAACACTAAAACCTTCTGACATATATCAGATACATAAATACTCGCATATTGACTCCTATAAACAACAATTTAAAAAGTAGCCTAAACACCATAATATTAAAGCCCCAAACCCCTAAAGTCTAATACTTAAACCTTCAAACAACCTCAAACCAGCCCTGAACACTGAGACAAGAGGAGTTTCAATGAGCTCAACGACTGATTGCCAATCAAATTCTGCTATTAGCATTTACGATTTAATGACAGCAAGTGTGACACATAATACTGCTTGTGTGAAATAAACACTTCCTATACACAATATTATCAGCAGTTTAGAACTGATGCAAACTGACTAAAACCGTCAAACACTAACCAATATTAAACCCCCTAAAACACCAGCTAAAACCCCTTAAACAACAACACAACAACACAAACCGTGCAATAAAGAGTAAACACCAAAAACATAAACCCGAACACTCAACCCATCAAACACTAAAACCCATCTGACCGTTAAACTCAAACATAAGACACATAAATACTAAACTCTCAAATACTGAAACTAAAAAACGAACCCCAAACGTCTAAAACATAACCTTCAAATCACCTCTGAATAAATAAACACCCAAACCAAAACAACATAAACCCCAAACACTAAACTACATCAAAGACTCAAACAACAGATAA
>NW_015507407.1:73661-77391 GCF_001515645.1 Sinocyclocheilus grahami | reverse complement strand
ATTATTATTATTATTTTGCATCCATTTGCATGCTGAATTCTGATTTTGTTTTTACTTTTTATTTAGTTTTAGTTTTGTATTGAGGTGGATTAAGTAATGCTTTTTTAAAATTTTGTATATTTTTTAATTGAATAAAGCTAGTTGATTTAGATGTTACCATTTTTGTTGGCTTTTTTCATTAAGTGTACCTGAGTTAAACACAATATAAGAAAAAGTGTAGGATGACACTTTATATATACATCAAAAGTTGATTGGTCAGCAAATGGATTTAAAAAAAAATAGATGTATTTATCTGTTGCAATAATATGTATCAAAGAATCATGCACAGTAAGTAAATAGAACCATTGTTGGTTTCATGATAGTATTTTTTCACAAGCTCTAGTATTCCCTTCTGGGAAAGCAAATCTTGCATTTCATACATTTATTCATTTAGTAGACACTTTCATCCAGGGTGACAAAGTGCATTGATTTTATCAGTATGTATGTTCGCTGTGATGTAATGCATATCTAGCTGTATTTTTGAGCTTCTGATTATTTATTTTGTTTATATTTTCCATTGTGTATTCCATGTTGTAAGTAATTGAGGCGACCGTTATCATCAAAATCTCCTCTATAGTATAAAACAGACAAAACATAACACATAGTTTGATTAGCAACACCCCCAGTACCTCCGTTGAGGTTAACAGCCTTTAGATTTGTCTTGGTGTCCTTGAGATTTTCTTTTAGTCCCCAGTAACTTCCTGTTTTTTTGGACTTGCCTCTGCAGAGGAACTGTGTGTCTTACAACAATGGGCGGCATATGAATGCATTCAGCCATGCGTGGCATGTTCCGATAGGGAAAAGTGCTCCTACTCATTATTGCGTTCCTCTTGAGGTCATTATTTTTGATCAGCCAACCGGCCCACATATCTGTATGCAATTTTGACCTTGCTTGAGGTCAGCTCTTGTCCAGTGTATTCAATAAACTACCAGAGCCCAAAATGACCAGGGCTGCGTTTCCCGATAACACTGTCTCTTAGACAGCTCTACGAAGACTCTAAAGGTATGCCTTAACTAAAGGTGTACCATTTCTAGGCGTGTTCCCCGAACTATACCTTAGGAGGTTGCTTAAGATATACCTTCTTACGTGCGACGTTACCAGGTGCTGTCCATGGCGGTGGTGCTGAATTGGTTGATATCAATGGCTCGAGAATCGATTATTCATTTTATCCACGGACTGCTTTATTGCGTTATGTGAGAATGCGGTGTTCTTTATAAAAGAAGTGCTGATTTTAAATAGAGACACGGAACTCTTTCCTGTTAGTATGCAACGAACTTGCATGAAACTTTTACTTTCACTTTGCAACATTCATCACGTCAGGGCAAAAAATATGCCCGGAGCATATTATGATCACCACATAAAATACAAGAAAAAAAAGCCTACAGGAGACACTGCTTAATGATTGAACAGCTTTTAACAGAAGAGAGAGAGAGAGAGAGAGAGAGATTTTATATAATTTTATTAGATTTTATATAATTTTGAAATGAGAACGCGAACCCAAAACCTCATGCCCTAACCACTAACTGGCAGTATGCCTTCACTGGCCTTTGAATGGTTCATTAATATTATCATAATATATTTTCCATAGTGTCTTCATTTTCTCCACAACCGGGGTTGATCGCCCAGCAGCCGAATCACATATTGGTGTAAATCACTAGTTTCTGTTATTGGATGACCTACTCAACAAAAACGCAACAAGAGAAACATATAATCAACATCTACTTGGCTATTACGGAGAAAAAGTGAGAAAAAGGAGAGCCGCCAGCAGCTGAATTTGTCTAGAGCAAATTGGACCAACAAGATCTAAAAGCTGCTGAATTTGCTGCTGTGTCGGCAATTTGTTATTATTTTTATTTTTTTCCTAAATTTTTAGTATATGGCTTCGCGGACGGAGCCGTCTTTGATTTTGCACAACTATTATATTCATATAGAATGAGATATGTAAAGAAAAGGGAACTGTCAAAAATTATAAGGTACAGCTAAGAGTGGTCCAGACCAACCTTACGAAAGTATGACTTACAGAAGGTATACTTAACTAAGAATGTTTCGGGAAACACGTATTAACGATAATGTACAGGTTAAGGTACAACTTAAGAATGACGTAGCGTTAAGAAGGTTTCGCGAAACGCAGCCTTGGTCACTTTGCACACTGAGCATAAATGACATGGTATTATTCATGAAATCACAACAACAACAAAATAATGCAGAACACATTTTTGCATTGTGTCTGTGCTATTTGTTTTTCATCATTATGCTTAGTACACATGCAAACTATAATCTGACCATTGCCTTTTTTTGAACAGCATGTCAAGTTCATGCTGTTCAAAACTTGTTGAAAAAATGTCCAGCTGCTATTCAACACAATTCAGCATCTATTCAGTGGCTAAATCATTAAAAACTGATTTAGCTAAATTAAATGCTTTGGTCAAACTATGTTTTGTCATATCTAAAGGATTCTCACCACTATATAGTATAACAAAACAGAGGCATTAGGCCTGTCTTTTGAGTTTCTTCATTTATGTCTTGAACTATATAAAGACCACTGTTGTATTTGCATTCGCAAAAACTAGGTTATGGAGTTCTTGTAAGGCCAGAATGCCATAGAGGGACTTCTGTGTGTAGATAACTTATATTTGGAATTTCTTTGTGGAATGCTTATTGGTGAGTCACGAAACTGAGAAAGGAAAAGTGTGTCATACGGCAAAATTAAATATGGAAATGAAAACATACATGTACCCCTCAGGCTCTTTTCGCCTGAGGGATTACGTGCTCTAGAAAAGGCAGCGCACCTCAGCGGTTAAGACAGGCTGCTGTTCACTGCTACGAAACAAAATGAATGTTGTGTCAAAAAGATTTGCTTTCTGTTCATTAGCCATTCCTGCTGCTATCAGACAAACACAACAATAGTTTAAGAAGGAATTACTGAAAGATAGCAAGAGGATCTGTCAAAGATCACAACTGTGGAAAAAAAATTATATTAAAAAAAGTAACTTTCAGTTTTGGGAATTCACCAAAGCTTCGGATACTGATATCCTTGACATCTTTTTTTCCGCCAAAAAGCTAAATAGGAACAAACACCACCACAGCACTTTCCTAAACAGCTGTTTGTCTGTATGCACCGAATCATTTTGCTGATCCATGATAAGTCATTGTGTCAACAAAAGATTGAATTTGAGGACATTTGATCTAAAAATATGTTTATATTTTTAGTTATTATTACTTTTTTCTCGATACTGACAAACAACATCCAGGAACATACATATCCATATTATAAACTGGCTTAAGCCATATAATTCCATAACTGCTAAAGAGTCGTGTTATGCAAAGAATCAACACTAAAGGCTTGCATTATGCATAAGCAGTTGGAATTGCGTTATATAAAACACTTAAATATTATTCATTAAAATTCGTTTGTCAGAAGATCATGTCCTGTACAGGCTTTAGTAGCTGTATCATATAAATATATATACAGTATGTATAATGTGTAATAGTTTTACCTATATTTTATACAATGTATAATGTGTAATAATTTAACCTCATCACTTGTTCCTGAAAAAACATGATATCTATTACAGTTCCCTGTGGCCAAGCCAGAGTTTATTTCTCCTCCAATAAGATTTTTGGAAGCCTCAGCCCAGATGTGAGGTCTTTCCTGTTACTGAAATTCCACAAGGGTGTTGTTTTTTTGTC
>NW_015507407.1:71235-72341 GCF_001515645.1 Sinocyclocheilus grahami | reverse complement strand
CAAGTAAATTTTATCAAATAAATTGTCAGTTTTTTGTTATGTTACAACCCACCCCACCTACTGTTATAACTCACTTTGACATCACTGTACACATGCAGTTTAAGGACATAGGTCATGACAAAACATAACTATTTTATGAGGTGGCGTTTTCTTATGAATTCATACAGTATTATTTGTACGAAGTTCCACCACTAAACCTAACCTTCAGTGGAACTTAAGCTCGCGTACAAAACACATACAAATGAGATTGTATTAATTAGCCACCAATTCAACAAAACATAAAACAGTTGCAAATTACCATGAGAGTGTAGTGGATAAATGTTGTAAAATTATATCAAATTGTCCACTTGAATAACAAATGATAAAGCAAAAAGTGTTACAACCATTTGTGGTTTCCCTTACTCCTACAGTATGCCAATAACTGTATAATATAGAAACCATAAACTTGCAAAAGCTGGCCAAAATCACAAGCTTCAATAATAATGCCCAACTGCTATGCAACATCTGGAAGTCAGGCTGCACAGGTTTTTTATCAGTCCACCAAGAAACATGTTTGCAAGGTACTTACAATGAGCTCTTCTGAGGAGAAATCACTGGATCACAAGTTTGTTACTTCTGAGTAATAATATTTTCCTTAGGGATTTTACTTTAAAAGCCATCTCATGTTCTCCTCCAATCTTAAAAGTTTGTTGAGCTGAGTTTCGAGGAAGATTTTGCTAGCACTAGGGAGGTTAGCCAAGCAGTCAAATCCCACCAACAGCACCAGTGCCACTGGGAGCTGAACCCTTCACTGCTGACACAATGCATTACCTCCCAAGTCACTTCTCATTACTTGAGTTGCAGTCATCGCAAAGGAGGCCAGAGACCCTAATGTGGACTCATTCCTCTATTGTGTTTCTACACACCACAGCCAATAGCTTTCATCTCTTCTACAACCTCCTCACAGAGGGGGTCAAATTCTCCCAGGCTTGTAGACCCCCTCCGAACCTTTCGCTGTCACCCCCTCCTCTCTCTGTGGTCGTCTCCAAGGACTAGAGGTGTCAGGCGGTTTTCATTAACTGGAGAGTACAAGAGGCATAAATACTTTAGTGGCAAACATGAAAATC
>NW_015507407.1:67693-68338 GCF_001515645.1 Sinocyclocheilus grahami | reverse complement strand
GGGTTACAGAGTATTTGTTAAATATAAAAACAAAATATATATTGTCTGTTTGATTGGTCCAGACGCTACAGCAATCGGGACAGTAATGTGAAAAACAGGTGATACAAATAGGTGATACAAAAAAAGGTGACACACAACCATGTAAAACTGTCAAAACTAACTTTAAAGTAAAAAGTAAGTAAAGTATGTAAAGTAAAAAGTATGACTGTGAAAATCTATATTACATTCAACAAAATGCATATGCATTTGTGGGAAGAAATCAAATAAAAAAATGTATTTATGGTAAAAGCAACATTTGATTTTATTTGAATATGTATGTGTTTTTTACGTTACCTTTTTTGTAGTGATGGGAAGTTTGAACTGATTCTGTCGGACAATTCGTTTCAATAGACTGCTTCAAACAACCAATTCAACCGTTTATGTAATGATTTCAGTTATATGTAGCGTTTGGACCAATCAAACACACAATATATATTTTGTTAGCTATATTTAACAAATCCTCTGTAACACCCCTCAGTTAACAAGCCATATGAGGACATATGGACCCTTCCCCTGAAATGCGTCTTAACATCTCAGAAAGACACCAGGTTCCATGGCAATCACGGCTGATAACACTAGTTTTATTGCTCAAAGGAATGCAAGAGA
>NW_015507407.1:59625-65947 GCF_001515645.1 Sinocyclocheilus grahami | reverse complement strand
TTTTTTTGCCTAATGTTTTATGAATACTGTGAATTTTTATGTACTACTCTTGTCACATACTGTTTTTGCGTACTACTATATAGTAGGGAAGTATGCTTGATTGGGCACAGACAATATCTGAAGCTACACAATCAAGGACACATGCAGATCAATTACATATTTGGTAAAGAGCTAACAGCTTCGCCTGGCTCTGGCATATTTCATGGGATTTTGTTTGTTCCTGGCCTTGTGACTCTGTTCCTCAGCTCTCCATTTAGCATCTGTCGGAGCTGACCCCTCACTGCTGATGCAGAGCCGCCCATGCATAGCACCGATGGGCTGGAAATGACCCTGACTTTCACAGTCTGGGAAGAAAGCCAGGAGCTTCACATTCATCAGCACAGCTTAGGAACTAAACAGGAGGCAAATACTACCTAAGAGAGGTCTGTCAATGCCATGCACAGCAAAATCCATGCATGCGTAGAACTGGTCGTGCAGTGTTGGCCAGCATGGCTAGTGTTTGTAGTAGAGTTTATTTTGTAAAGATTAAACAGGAAAAGGTCTCAGATCAATATTGATTCTAAAAGATCTTCATCGGGTCTGCAAGCACAGCCATCAAAGACAATATCAAGACAATGTACTACTACTACAAATCTCCCCCACCTTTCAAAGAGCACCAATGACAACCGTAGAGGTATTTAGTCTAACAAATGGTGACAAACTCCCACAAGCTCTTAGACAGCAGACTGGAGGAAAATAGAGTCGTTGTCACTGCCAAGTAAAACAAAGGGAAAGTTTTGCACATAGTGGGTGTTTTGTTAGGACCAACTGGCTGAATATGATCCAAAAGAAAGGCTTTCCCCTAACTCTCTTTAAACCCATGTCTCTTTCCTTCTTTTTTTCTTCCTTGCACTCTCTCCTCTTTGAGACGATGCTGTTTGAAGTGTAAATACCCAACTCGCCTGGCGTGCGGCTCAGCGACCCTCCCCCCAACAACCCTTCTTTTGCGCCCCTTTGGCAGCGCGGTCTGGGCTCCCAGAAGCGATCATCTGCATCCTGCCGTTTCATATGCAAATCCACCTCCCCTCAGCATCCACGCTGCCACGGCTATCGCAGCACCTATACTGATGTATAGCGGCCACTAAAAGGTGCATCAACAGAGGGACATGCAAGATGTTGGATTTGGAGAACGGGCACTTCACAGTGTTTGCCATCAGGTGCATGTCAAAACATTTCAGGCACTCGGGAGAGAGAGAGAGGCGCATTGTGCCAGTGCAGGTGTTTGCAGTTTGTTATTTGCTGCGCTTGTCCCAATTCTGTCCTTGCCGCACGCTCCCTGTCTGAGTCACTTGGCAGCAATTGCTTCCTCTAAGACTGAAAGAAATGTAAAAAGGGGAAAAATACAGTAAAAAAGAACCTGAGTTCATTTCAAATGTTGTTTACTTATTTACAATAGCCAATCAGTCACAAAAAGGTGTGATTTTGCATACAAGTTGAATGGAGATTTGGAAAATCTCTTTTTTGATGGAGAATTGCTAAAGGGAATTGTTTTGAGTGCTCTTAGGCCTATTCAGAACTATTTGACTGTAGCAAGTACAGCAGGCAATGTGAGGATAGGGCAATGAAAATTTTAAATGCCATAATTATATTCCTTTCTTCCCATATTTCAAATTTTCTTCTCAGACAGAATTATGATATTCATACAATATTACTGCCAAATATCTCTTTAAATTGTCCGAAGCTTAAGACTGTTTTAGGCATTAAAGCACACAGAGATGATATCTTGTTTTAATAATTACTCAGTGCTTGTTTGGAATTTTTCGTGCAAAACGTATACACAGTCCAAACATATGAGAACTCTAGTGAAAATGCTTCTAGTTTATGCTTCTTATGTTTACTTAGCTTTTCTACTATATATATGCATATTATAACGCTTGTCAGGACCACAAAACCTTTGTTCATTACAGAATTCTCAATTGCAAAATGCTATGGGATGTGAATTAATCTTAAATGGCTGGGCACTAGTTGATAATTAAATTATTTAAATCTAAAGTTGCTTCTGTGAAGTGAAACAAAGGGGTTGCTAAAGAGCAACTCGGTACAGCTATTACTATACTTGTAATGCTGTTCACTGCAGTTCCTATTCTATCTTTCTCATTGAAACATCTAATTTATACAGTGAATTAAGGTAACATTTTAAATATTCTGACTGTGCCCACATGTAGACTACTTTACTAGTTTCATACACTAGAATTATATTTCCTTTTATATTTATATATTACTGTAAGAAAACATATTTATGACATTGAGCACACAAGATATATGAACAACACACAGAAATGCATGATCTCGGATAGTCAAAAACCAGTAGTGCAATAAGTGGTGCAATTTCAAGGGCAAATAGGACTTTGCTAAAAGCAAGGATTGCAGGTATTCTCTCAAATGGTCTGATGAAATTAATCTAAATAATAAGTATTCAAAATAAACATTTCACTGTTTATTTTAAATGCAGTTATTATACATTTTTCTCAGTGACTATGTGAGTGATCATTCTGGGGACCCCAATTATGACATAAATTTGAATTGTTGTTTATGAGCCTTAATATTGTAAACACAGTTTTGAATGCCAATTAATAACAGCTAGGCTACACGTTCAACACAAAATAACGTCTTTGTTTTTGTTATTCAGATTTTAATAAATTATACACAGAAAACAAATGTAAAACTCAATCCATTGTTAAAAAAAAAATTAAAAACAAGTGAACATTAATTTTGTGCAGTGAATTATGGAAAAAGTAAGACCATAAAAATGTGCCCCTTGACCTGCATATAAATTATGTAATAAGAAATGTTCCTACGATAGCAGTAATTTAAGCATAAAGTATCACCCCATATAGCAAATGTACCTTGTCAAACCATATTTAACAAGAACGGGCAGCACCCAATGAGTGAGGAGCCAATGACAAACATCTTGCATTCAAAAACAGCTAGATGCATCGGCGTCAACAGAATGGGACAGAATATAGGGTTCTTGAAATGTTTTAAAATAGTTTTTATCTTAACACAGTAACCAAATGCAGTTAAAATAATAGTAATAATAATGCAAGTGTGTGAACCGTAAATAAACTTAATAGTACACATTGTTGAGTATAATGTCCTGAGATTTGAATTGGGCTCAATCAGGATTATTATTGTTAATAAAAAAAAAAACAAGAGAACATTTCTGATTTCTGTTTAGTTTATGCTGAAATACTAAAAAGTCCTAAAACTGAAAATGAATAAATAAATAAACTGATAGATAGACCTATCCTTAATATTTCCCAGACACACAGACTTTAGAAGCTTTTAACGGGAGGCGGTATTGGAGAATGCATGAAAAGATTTAATGCTGCTTTTTCAATTCCTGCAGGAAATTGATGCATTTCATCTTGTCAATTAGATCAACCAGTGAGAGAGGAGTTTGACCAAACACCAGAGAGAAAACGGTGATTGGTTTGGAGCGTGTGGGTTTTGCTAAACTCTGCGGCACATGTTGATTCTTTTAGGGTGCTGACATACCTTCCGAAGCACCACGACAGTTTCATTTAAAAAATGTGTGGCAATGCTATAGCAAACCACATGCTCATCACCTCACACACATACAAATGCGTGCTTTATGCATGTCGAGCATTTTGAACAGATGTTAATAACAGTTAACGGAGCACACACAGATTTTGGATGAAGAGACAAAAGCAGCACACCGACAAATGGGGTGGTGAAACAATGCATCATATAACACAATACAAAATCCATGCAAATTATGTGGCAGCCCATTACAATACAAAACTCTGCACTGCATGATATGATACATAACAAAAAACAGAATGTATTTGGATTAAAGGGTAACAGAAGAAACCACACAACCGCAGTAATGGCAAGACCAGTGCAGGTGATAATAAAACACCTTCTATAACAGTTTAATGTCCAGAAAGCCATTCATACCTTGATTTCCGAGAAAAGAAGGACAGTGTACGCTGTTTTGAAACCATTATTGATAGTGGTAATTGAAACAAGTGCTGTTCTGGAAGCTAAAGTCAACAAATAAAATAGAATGAACTGTGAGCTATCAACCGTCATTCAACCCCACTGGAATTGTCACAAAGTGGACCCACTGAAAGTACAGAGCTGCCCAAACTGATTTGCGACGCACAGTGGGTCATGCCGATGGTTTGTCCATGCTTCTGTTTAAAAATATACTGTATATATTTATACAGCATATAGAGCAGTTGCTAGCGGTGACTTTTTTAACCAAGTATGCTGAGTGATAAGACCCCCCCCAACCCCCGATTTTTAGGATACTCAAAATGGGATCACAGATGACAAATAAGAATTACCGTTGCAGTTGTCGATTTAAAAATAAGCACATTTCTTACCTTATTTGTAAATGAAATTCATCTCCAATCCTTCTTCTATTGTTTCAGCTTTATCCATAGTTATTCGAATGCTAGAAAAATATAGCTGGTTTTCCAAGCAAACCGCCAAATAACATTTATACATGTAGTAACATGTAAGTAACATGTAGTTACGTTATGATACGTAATCAGAGGGTTTCCCCCGTTCTATTTGTCTCTCTGCATCAACTAAATTATTTTTTATTCCCAGTGAATAGGAGTTAAAACTCCCACCCGGGTGACACTACTCCAATAACAGACCATGCAAAATACCCAAAAATATTTAAAATATTGCAAAGTAACGTTGCAACCTTGCAAACAACAATACAATCAGAGAAGGAACTTAACTGTAAGCGACACAAACATACATAAAACAAAGGGAACTATATGATGTTTGTTATTATTAAAATGGTATAGCCCACATTTTTATTAAAAAAAATTGTTATTTACCGCTTAGGCAATAACGTTGATAATAACGTATGACCAAAAATGTCTTACAATAATATGTTTCCAGTGGCTTTTAAAATTTGCTTTGTTTGAGAAAACAAAAATATACAGTTACAGTGTTTTTTTCTTTTGATTTAGTCAAGTTGGATTTGCATCAAACACAATGTGATTTTCGGCAATCGAGATCTGAGAGCAACAGAGCATTGCAAGCAACCGCAACTGGTAGATTTAAAGAAAATTACTGCCATTTCGCAAATAAATCATTGTACATACTTATTCCTAACTCTTTAAGCTTTAAGTTACATTTCAAAAGACAAGGGATTCAACTTATAATGATGTTTACATGAATTATCCTGTGAACTTATTCTCTCATATGGCCTGGGTATGCGGAGCATTCACAGCTTATATGGACGGAACGCCACTGATATACAGTGTTTGGCTTCCTGTTGAGCTCATAACTAAATAAAACAAGCTGCTTGACTATGTAGAAGTATTACTGGAATAGGTGGACAGGTGTGAGGTGCTTACATTCTAAACTAAACAGCTAAATAAAATATACAGTTATATTTCCTTCGCTATTGCTTGCTGTGCAATGTTGGGTTGCTAACCCCTGGTAGATGTTTTATCAGTACCAGATTATGTTTTGGAGAGCTCCTGTGCATGAAGAGTTTTCATATTTTCCCTGTCTGCTGCAACTATTGTTGAGATGTGATAAACTTCCTTGTGGAAACCTATATGAAATACGTTGCCGTTCAAAAGTTTGGTGATTGGTCTGTGTGTATGTATGTTTGTATGTATGTATAGAGGGAAACTGGGGATGGTTGTAACACGGGTCAGTTGTAACACTTCCAATTTCTCAAATAAGGAACAAGTTACAAATCACCTAATTCACTTCACACATTCTCAGTTTAGTCCTTATTTCACATGTGAGGAAGTAGAGCCCTGTGACAGACACAGCAGATTTTAGAGAAGAAAAACTAATTTTGAATTAAGAAAGTAAGTTTTTATTCTTTATTTATTTATTTTGTTTGTGATGGCAGTCCCTGCTTTGTAGTTTAACTCATCAAAGTTAAATTATGTTTATTGTGTGTCTGTGTAGATATTTTATTGTGTGTCTGTGTAGATATTTAGATAAGTTGTTAGTGCTAATATTTTGGCTGTTAGCTGTAAGGTGAGCTAGTTCATGGCTACAAGACTCTGGGTTAGTTGTAACAGCAAGGCGCGGGGGTTAGTCGTAACATCAATGAAACATGTTATAACTTAGTCCTATAAAAAATTTTTGTTTTATTATTTTTCTTTGAATTCCAGTATGACTGTCTTCGAAGAGAAAGACTAACCAAGGGGTATCTCTCAATGTTCAAGTGTTCAAGTTACATTTTATTATGGCCAATTAATATGACTGATATAAAAAACATGCTTAAACACACACACACACACAAATAGTGTTCAGTTGTTGAATCTGGTGC
>NW_015507407.1:47849-59615 GCF_001515645.1 Sinocyclocheilus grahami | reverse complement strand
ACTCAAAATGGGATCACAGATGACAAATAAGAATTACCGTTGCAGTTGTCGATTTAAAAATAAGCACATTTCTTACCTTATTTGTAAATGAAATTCATCTCCAATCCTTCTTCTATTGTTTCAGCTTTATCCATAGTTATTCGAATGCTAGAAAAATATAGCTGGTTTTCCAAGCAAACCGCCAAATAACATTTATACATGTAGTAACATGTAAGTAACATGTAGTTACGTTATGATACGTAATCAGAGGGTTTCCCCCGTTCTATTTGTCTCTCTGCATCAACTAAATTATTTTTTATTCCCAGTGAATAGGAGTTAAAACTCCCACCCGGGTGACACTACTCCAATAACAGACCATGCAAAATACCCAAAAATATTTAAAATATTGCAAAGTAACGTTGCAACCTTGCAAACAACAATACAATCAGAGAAGGAACTTAACTGTAAGCGACACAAACATACATAAAACAAAGGGAACTATATGATGTTTGTTATTATTAAAATGGTATAGCCCACATTTTTATTAAAAAAAATTGTTATTTACCGCTTAGGCAATAACGTTGATAATAACGTATGACCAAAAATGTCTTACAATAATATGTTTCCAGTGGCTTTTAAAATTTGCTTTGTTTGAGAAAACAAAAATATACAGTTACAGTGTTTTTTTCTTTTGATTTAGTCAAGTTGGATTTGCATCAAACACAATGTGATTTTCGGCAATCGAGATCTGAGAGCAACAGAGCATTGCAAGCAACCGCAACTGGTAGATTTAAAGAAAATTACTGCCATTTCGCAAATAAATCATTGTACATACTTATTCCTAACTCTTTAAGCTTTAAGTTACATTTCAAAAGACAAGGGATTCAACTTATAATGATGTTTACATGAATTATCCTGTGAACTTATTCTCTCATATGGCCTGGGTATGCGGAGCATTCGCAGCTTATATGGACGGAACGCCACTGATATACAGTGTTTGGCTTCCTGTTGAGCTCATAACTAAATAAAACAAGCTGCTTGACTATGTAGAAGTATTACTGGAATAGGTGGACAGGTGTGAGGTGCTTACATTCTAAACTAAACAGCTAAATAAAATATACAGTTATATTTCCTTCGCTATTGCTTGCTGTGCAATGTTGGGTTGCTAACCCCTGGTAGATGTTTTATCAGTACCAGACTATGTTTTGGAGAGCTCCTGTGCATGAAGAGTTTTCATATTTTCCCTGTCTGCTGCAACTATTGTTGAGATGTGATAAACTTCCTTGTGGAAACCTATTTGAAATATGTTGCCGTTCAAAAGTTTGGTGATTGGTCTGTGTGTATGTATGTTTGTATGTATGTATAGAGGGAAACTGGGGATGGTTGTAACACGGGTCAGTTGTAACACTTCCAATTTCTCAAATAAGGAACAAGTTACAAATCACCTAATTCACTTCACACATTCTCAGTTTAGTCCTTATTTCACATGTGAGGAAGTAGAGCCCTGTGACAGACACAGCAGATTTTAGAGAAGAAAAACTAATTTTGAATTAAGAAAGTAAGTTTTTATTCTTTATTTATTTATTTTGTTTGTGATGGCAGTCCCTGCTTTGTAGTTTAACTCATCAAAGTTAAATTATGTTTATTGTGTGTCTGTGTAGATATTTTATTGTGTGTCTGTGTAGATATTTAGATAAGTTGTTAGTGCTAATATTTTGGCTGTTAGCTGTAAGGTGAGCTAGTTCATGGCTACAAGACTCTGGGTTAGTTGTAACAGCAAGGCGCGGGGGTTAGTCGTAACATCAATGAAACATGTTATAACTTAGTCCTATAAAAAATTTTTGTTTTATTATTTTTCTTTGAATTCCAGTATGACTATGTCTTCGAAGAGAAAGACTAACCAAGGGGTATCTCTCAATGTTCAAGTGTTCAAGTTACATTTTATTATGGCCAATTAATATGACTGATATAAAAAACATGCTTAAACACACACACACACACACACACAAATAGTGTTCAGTTGTTGAATCTGGTGCACATTTGCTCATTTTATTCAGTTCTCTCACATACACATAAATACACCAATTATGCTGAAAAGTCAGTGTTGAATAATATGGGCGGGGCATCTGGTTATATAAGCGGGCGCTCGCCACAGGATTCTCAGATTACTTCTCCTTCAGCAACGACTCTATGTCCTCAAGCTGATCCAAAGCCGCTCGCCATTGACACGCCTTCGCAGCTGGAATCGGGACTTCTCAGCGAGGCTGACCTGCTTCTCGGCCGCTCCAGCAACGCAGCAGTTCCGGTCCGGTTCCCCTGCCGCCATCCGGCGATTTCTAAAAATTGCTTCTAAAAGAGCAAATTGGCATTGTTGCAAATGCCACGCCGTTACTGCGGTTCATGCGGGTCTCCCCTGCACGCCGATGACGGCCACATGGAGTGCATTTCCTGCTTGGGGAAATCCCATGCGGAAGCTGCGCTCACGGGAGCTATTTGCTCCCATTGCAAGAGCTTCAGTCTCGCCTCTCTCCGCTCATGGATCGCTGTCTGAGAAGACCTGTGAGGGACCCCAGGGACCTGTGAGGAAAAAACAGCGGGGCAAAGGGGTCGAGCGATCGGCTACGAGCGAGCTCACGCTGGCCCAGATCCTGGATGCCTCGCTCTCGCCGCAGAGAGAGTATTCCCCCGCCCTTTTCTCCCGGTCTGATCAGCATCCCTCTGCTGGTGCGAGCGACCTGATCTCATTCGAGGGAAGTGAGGACGAACTGCTTGATGACAGCATGTCATTAGCAGCGTCAGATGCAGAGGAGCTGTTGGGATCGGTGAATGACCCCACCCCCTCGCCAACGTCCGCGCCCAGCGCCACCAAAGATGGAATGGATGCCGAGCTTCTCCGTATCTTCTCCAAAGCGGTTGAAGAGCTGGGTTTAGAGTGGTCTCCGCCAGAGGAGCCCTCTAGCAGCCGTCTGGATGAATGGTTCCTGGCGGGTTGGCGCCAGGTCCATCATCAGCGTGCTTCTCTGTTTTTCCCGGAGGTCCATGACGAGCTCACCAGATCATGGCGCGCTCCCTACTCCGCCCGCCTCCGTACTGCTGCTTCCATCGACGGCGCTGAAGAAAAAGGGTACGATAAGCCACCTCACCTGGATGAGTCAGTGGCCGCGCATCTCTGCCCGCCCACGGTGCCGTCGATGTAAGTGAGGGCGGATGAAGAAGCAGTACGGAGGCGGGCTTGAGAGCGAAGGCCGCTCACCCATCTAAGCTGTGTAGGACCACTTCAGCTCTCGCTGGAAGCACCTACACCTCAGCTGGACAGGCGGCTTCGGCGCTTCATTCTATGGCGGTCCTCCAGGTCTTCCAGGCCAAAATCCTCGCATCCTCCGATGAGTCTGGCCTGGACCCTGCTACCCTCAGGGATCTGAGGAGCGCGACTGACCTGGCTCTATGCGCAACCAAGACCACCGCCCAGGCGATCGGGAGATCGATGGCCAGCCTTGTGGTGCTCAAACACCATTTATGGCTGATGCTGATGGAGATTAGGACGCGGATAAGATTCCCTTCCTCGATGCTCCAGTCTCTCCCAAAGGTCTTTTCGGCGCGGCGGTCGAAGGATTCGCTGAACGCTTCATGGAGGCACAGAAATCGTCCCAGGCTATGCGACATTTCCTGCCTAAGCACTCCAGCTCCGCTGCTGCCTCAGCTCGCCCTAAATCTGTGCCGACTCAGCAGCCCGCGAAACCAGCACCTGCCGCCGGCCAAACGCTTCCCTCTTCCTAATCTCCAGGGACCCCGACCCAAGATTGCGTTGGACCCGGCGCCTCAGGCGTCATCAAGATCCGCGAGACAGGAAGAGGATGGGGTCAGATCTTGCCACGGCCGGACCGCCCTTCAAGCAGCCTCTCTTACACCTCTTGACACCCCGTTCAGCTCTGGGTGCAGAGGGAAATGTGTTTTGTGCAAACAACGGGTCCGTTCATGCGCCCAAGCATTGAACCGCTGTGATAGCGGAAAAAATTATAAAACACAAACATTTTCAAAAGGAGAGCAAACTTCATCTTCCATCACTCGTAAGTGTTCTGCCCCCGTGCGGCCAGTCACCCGAGTTAATTCAACCCCTCGTCATGCAGGCCGAGGCCTGGCAGGGCATCCCTGGAGTGTTGAGATGGGTTATGGGGATAATAAAGCAAGGATATTCACTCCAATTCGCTCGAAGTCTCCCAAACATAAGCGGCGTGGTTCCCACCTCAGTGCAGAGCAAGGACGCTCACATCCTGCGCTCAGAGGTGATGAATTTGCTGGCAAAAGGAGCCGTGGAAAAGGTTCCTCCAGCCCAGAGCGAGTCAGGCTTTTACAACCGTTACTTCCTCGTCCCCAAAAGAGATCGTGGCCTCCGACCCATCCTCAATCTCAGACACCTGAATCGTACCCTCATGAAGAGGTCGTTCTCAGGATGATTACACTGAAACAGATCCTCGCGCAAATTCGCTTGGGAGACTGGCTCTTTTCTCTGGACCTGATGGATGCATACTTTCACATCCAGATAGCCCCTCGTCACAGGTAATCCTTGACCTTCGCCTACAAGGGAGTGGCTTATCAATATACGGTCCTTCCCTTCGGGGAATATGTATTTGTAAAAAATAGGAAAAATAGGTTGCGAGTTTTCTTGCAAATGTTAAGGGATATTCTGACAAAATACCAAAAAGCTGTAAAATATATATGATTGCTAATAATCCACCACCTGAGCTTTTTGGTGTTATCAATAGACTGCTGTGTCCGAGTAAAAAAGCTGGCTTGACCTCATAGTCGACAATGTGCAATTTATTTTAATCTATTTTATTAAGTTTTTTGTTGAGAAAATAAATGGAATCAGAGCAAGTTTTACATCTATGGATGCTAACCCAGTGCTAACAGATATAACTATTCTTTAAGTCAGTTTGATCTGGTGTCTCTCTCTGACATTTGAGATGTTATGCTCGACCTAAAGCATTCATGCTGCCCCAGTGATGCTGTTTCACTGTGCATTCTTAAGGAAGGTGTTGATATTTTCAGTCCAAGCATTTAATCTATTATTAATATTAGTCTCCAGAATTATATTGTAACACTTTGCCTTAAGCAAGCTATTGTTGAGCCCTATCTTAAAAAAAAAAAAAAAATAGTATGGACCCATATGATTAAAAAAATTATCGGCCAATTTCAAAATTGCCTAGCTTGTCTAAGGTACTTGAAAAAGTTGTGTTGAAACAATTATCCACTTTCTTAACAAAGAATAGTATTTTATATACATTCCAGTCTGGTTTAAGGGGTGGATACAGTATAGAATCAGCCCTTTTAAGGGTTGTTAATGATCTTCTTTTAATTATGGATGCTGGTAATCATGCAGCATTAATTTTATTGGATTTGTCAGCAGCCTTTGACATCATTGATCACCAGTTTAAAGCAGTTTGTTTGCATGCAGGGGACAGTCTTGAAATGGTGTGCCTCTTATTTGGAGTATAGATCCTTTTCAGTGAAGATTGGTAACTATTTCTCTGCTTCAACGCCTATTACCTGTGGGGTCCCACAAGGGTCCAGTCCTGTTTTCATTGTACATGCTTCCGTTGGGAATGATTTTTAAGAAGTATGGTATTTCTTACCATCTGTATGCAGATGACACTCAAGTCTATTTGCCACTGAGACCCAGTAGTAAGGATCCCAATGTCATACTCCTCAAGTGCCTGGAGGAAGTAAAGTTATGGATGGCTGAAAACCTTGTTCAATTGAAAGAAAACAAAACAGAAATTATTGTCTTTGGCCGCACAGCTTGTAGCCAGATGGTAAACTATAATTTAGGATGGAAAGGGTACATGCAGGATCAAGTAAAGAATTTGTGAATCATATTTGATTCATCTCTTATATTTGATCGACCGATAAAGGTGGTGGTTCATAAATGCTTCTTCTATTTAAGGGCAATAGCCAAATTGAAAACAATTCTGTCAGCCAATGACCTGGAAAAGCTGTCAATGCATATATTTTTCCCCATTTAGATTATCGTAGCGCTCTTTATGTTGGGACTTGCCAAACATACGTTGTTCGCTTGCAGCTAGTACAAAATGCTGCTGCAAGTATGTTAATGAATGCTGGGAAAATGGATCACGTTACTCCCTTGTTTGTCAGGGTTTGGGTAGAGGATGGAGCGAGGACTCAGTACTGCAGAGAATGGGTCTTTATTGATAATAAAAATAAACAAAACAGCAACAAAAACTACCCCGTGGGGGAAAAACAGGCTGGCAAGGCAAGGCAAGGCAAGGCAGGATCTGGACACGACATGACACATCCAGGGAGAGATGAAGACGAACTG
Organism: Sinocyclocheilus grahami; assembly: GCF_001515645.1. Taxonomy (NCBI): domain Eukaryota; kingdom Metazoa; phylum Chordata; class Actinopteri; order Cypriniformes; family Cyprinidae; genus Sinocyclocheilus; species Sinocyclocheilus grahami. Next base: position 53,299 of record NW_015507407.1, on the reverse strand, counting down.
ACGCAGGACTGCAAACACAAGGAGAATAAATGGAGAGCAAATGAGGAGGGTAACGAGGGACCACATGTGGGGCAAATTAACTAATAATCAGGTAACAAGATGGGAGGGGTCAAGACAATTGACATGAGCACATGGCACATCGAATCAAAGACAAAAAGCCATGTGCTCACACAAAACAAAACACAAGCACATGGCCAGCAAAACAAATCACAAGCCATGTGCTAGAACAAAAGACACGAACACGCAGCTAATGAGAAAACTCATAAGCCGCGTGTTCACACAAGACAACAAGAAAAGCATGCGGCTGAACACAAACCGTGTGCTACACAAAACACAACACACGTGGACAGAAGAGCGCACGGCCGAGTGAACTCGAGACCGCACGCTCCCACAACAGACAGAACATGGAGCGCGAGTGTCCGGACCCCGACACGAAACCGAAACTCAAGACATGAGTGCCGGGATCTGAAAACCACGCTCCAACATGAAACAGTACACGCAGACGAGAGCGCACGGCTCGAGCACACTCGAAGCTGCACGCTCACATGAAAACAATGACATGACGCGAGTGTCAGGGCGCTGTCACAAAACTATGAATTACACTAGACCGAAGTGACAGAACCCTGACATTGTTAGCGTCTTTAGGATGGCTACCAGTACAATTTAGGATACAGTATAAGATATATGTTTTTAAAGCAGTCCACGGAATGGCGCCAGAATACTTAGCTGAGCTTATTAAGCCCTAAAGTCCAGGCGTAATATTAAGATCATCAAACACGTTTCTTCTAACAATCTCTAGAGCGCGTCTCAAATTGAAGGGTGATCGTGTTTTTTCTATCGCTGGCCCAAGATTGTGGAACAATCTCCTATTGGATGTTAGATCTTTCTTGACACTTAATGTTTTTAAGGAACATTTAAAATCATTTTTGTACTCTCTGGCATTTTAGTATATGAGCGTTGTTACGGGGCTGACGAGACGTGAGATGTGCGGATCCATGTGCAACGCTTTATTCTGGAGACGTGGTCAGAAACAGGCATAAATCAAACATTGGCAAAAGGATATATTGAGGGAAATACAGCAGAGTAATCCAAAATGGGTGTGGTCGATAAGCGGCTAACAATATCCAGAGGGCTTGACATGAGGGGTTATCCAATAACACGAGCTAGTATGGGAAGCCAAACAACCCAAATGTGGGACGAAACAGTGCGGTATTAAAGTGTTCACGCCACGCTGACCTGTCATCGGTGCGACCGACTCGACGGAGCAGAGAAGATGTGTTTACTAGCGCCACCGAACTGACAGCGCGGCGCGAACATTACTCTTCTTCTTCTTCTTCGTGTTTTATGGCGGGTGGCATCCAACATTAAGGTGCATTACCGCCACCTACTATGCGAACATTACTCTCCGCAGAAGTTTGTGTGTTTTCCTGCACATAATATAATGAAGAGTTATTACAGTAACGTTGTCAGTTCGGTGGCGCTAGCAAACACGTCCTCTCTGCGCCGTCGAGTCGATGACAGGTCAGCGTGGCACGAACACTTTAATACCGCGCTGTTTTGTCCCACATTTGGGTTGTTTGGCTTCCCATAAGCTAGAGTCCAGGCGAGGTGCAAACACAGTCCGAAACAGCGGGCAAACGGTTAACTCAAGATAATCAGGTAACACGGGAAAGCAGGCAAGACAAGACTATGGAAACTAGAACTAAATACTTAAACAAGGACAGGGAACTGGCGCCGTAAAGTAGCTATCGCTAGGTGAGTGATATGCGCTTACAATACTCAGCAGTGAATGGATGTTTGAGTGAGTGTTATATAGTGAATGTGTGATTGGTTACAGCTGTGTGCAATCAGTGCAATGGATGATGGGATATGTAGTCCGGGATGACATGCAACAGTTTGTGTAGTGCGAGAGTCAATGTAATGGAAGGGTGACCTCTGGTGGTGATTGAACGGAAGTCCATGGACAGGATGCGTGACAAGCAATGGCTGTTTTATGTTTTGTCTTGCTGTTTCTTTTGCTCTCTATTGTAATATACAGCACTTTGGAGCTACAGTGTAGCCTGTAAGGTGCTTTATAACTAAATAAACAAAACAAAACTTTAAAAAAAAATTCAAAACGTTAATGCTTTGTATTGAAAGGGAATTGCAGTCCACTTATTACACATACAGTATGTACCCCTTATATGAGTCTGGGGTTAATAGAATGGTCAATAAAGGCTAAGCTGTATTGACATGATCTATCTCATAATGTTGATTACTAGTAAGGCACTTAAAAGGATAGTGAAAATTCAGTCATCATGATTTACTCACCCTAGAGTTTTGCCAAACCTGTGTGAGTTTCTTTCTTCTGTTGAACATAGAAGATATTTCAAGAATGTGGGTAGCCAAGCAGTTGCTGGTTCCCATTGACTTCCATATGATGGATGGATGAATGGTGATCAGAAGCTGTAAATGTAATGGTAATTCTTACATGTGCCATTATAAAAGCGTATGAATTAATTCCATCCATAACACGAATGTTTGACATTAAATAGTTTAAATGCTTGATTCCATTGAAACACAATCTATATTAATTAATATTTTGTGGCTGCTTGCTGAAAACACCGTGTTATTTTGTAAACATAACATGACCTTTTGAAATGGATGAGATCTCTGAGCTTTTACACGATTCAGAATAATTTAATCTTTTCAGCATGTGTCCATCACTTGAAAGTTTGTGAATTCTCAATTTCACCATGCTTTTTTTTACTTAGGATAAAATCCTGATATTGCACCTTTGTAGTGAGGTCTTTCAATAAACAGAAAAGGCCTCTTCTCACACGAGAGAGCCTCACCTGTCATCTCCCATAGGTCCATGGCTTTGATATGAATTTTAAAGTGCATCTAGGCAAAGGACAAGTATATTCAATAAATTAAACACCCAAAGACAATACTTCTTCATGTTTATTTTTTTTCCCTTTCATTTCTTTCTGTTTTCCTTCCATGTTTCTACTCTTATCTTGTCAAGAGACCACTGAACAGACCTCAAAGCTAGCCATAAGTTTGCTGAGGATTCCTTCTGGAGACTTATCTTATGCTAGCTCTGTGTAAACATAAAACAATGTCTTTTATTTATGCATCAGCGTGATGGGAGAGAGAATGTGCATGTTTGAAAGCGCTTCCGTTCTAACCTCAGACGAATTACAATAGCCTGTGTGGTGCTTCACGTATTGAGAGCACTGCGGAACATACGCACTTTAGAAAACCTAGTCCTTTTTTTCACTCTATCTTACATAGAGCTTGACTTTTATTTTCTCACTTTCTCTTTTCTGTGATCTCCTCAAACTCTAATTGCATTTTTCAAACATGTAAAACATCTTCCCTACTGAATTTTGCCCACTGAAATTGCGAATGATGAGAACAAGCAGCAGACAATAGTTGCACAGTTTCTACTGTTGCAGTAGCAAGATGAATCAAACACCTTTGGTGAAAATGTTGGAAGCTATAGAGCAGAATAAGGGTAAGTGAAGCGCTCTGGAAGCCTCTCAAATTACAGCTAATTCCAGGAAGGGTATTTTCTGCATCTTGCTCTGATGCAGGGTCTTGACACAGTCTTGAATAACTATTTGAAGGATTGTTTCACTAAAAATAAAATAATTATATCTTAATTTACTCATCCTTGAGTCGTTCAAGACTGTTCTTCCATGGGGCAGAAAAGAATAAACATGGACTTAAGCTTTTAAACTTTAAAAGAATGCAAAAAGCACCATTAGCCCTTTAACTGTCAATGCAAGAAATAACTAATGGGAAAATATGTAAATGTATTTCATGCCATCCAAGATGTAGGTGTTTTTTTTCTTCAGTAAAACAGTAGAGAAGGTGATATATAGTTATACTGAAGCAAAATGATCTGTCTGTGCAATAAACTGAACACTATTTACAACATGTAATCCATAGCCCCAGGTAAATGGGGAAGTCAAATTATTTTCTGCAAACTGGTTCTTTCGAACAGTTCGTTTCAATTAACTGGTTCAAATAACCAATTCACCAATTTGTTTACGTTGTCACACAATGACGTCAAGCAATTATATTATTAAAGCACCCAATAATGATGTGAAACGTGGATGTTTTACATGTCTAAAGCATATTAAGTAAATAAACTAGTCTTAATCATCTCACCTTTTTATATAAACCATAAGAATCCATAAAAATGGATTAATTTCACCTCTTCATTCAAATGCTATTCACACAGCTCTTCAGTTCTTCTCATCAGTTTCCTCAGTTCAGTGTTTTTTTAGAGCGACTGAAGTGATGAATGAGTTGGCAAAAACCAGCATCATAAGATCATATACGCTGGTATTTTTGGTCATTTCGAGTTGGAGTGACTGTCAGGCACGTCTACAATTGAATTTTGATTGAGTAACTTGTAGATCTGTGCTGGCTCGGACCGCAAACTTCACATGGTTCAGTCCGATTTGGTGAACTGATTCATCCAGTTCACTAAAAAGAACCGGTTCAAAAGAATGATTTGTTTGTGAACCCTCCTCAGATGTTTGCCCTATAGCAAAGGATTACATGTAATATTGTTGTAAACATGCTCAGTTTCTTGCAAAGAATGATCATTTTGCTTTGTAAGACCGACTGAAACGTTCCAGGAAAGCTCTTTTCATTCTAATCTAATCAAAATGACCACAGCTGATCACAGTTGAAAGTCAAATGGCTTTGTGTGCCTTTGAGAAGGTTACACACATGTGACACACGACAGTTTACAACATGAACATTATTTACAAACTTTGCGTTAAATGTAAAGGATAAAATACAAAGTTATTTTTTAGAGTTATTTTTGCTTAGCCCAAAATATAAACTATTCCCCCCATGTACACTGAAATAAATGAGTAAAAAAAAAAAACTATATACACTCACTGAATATCATTTAAGTTATTGGTTGAGTTGTACATAGGAAAATAAATACCAAAAAGCTATAATTTAATAAAATAAAAGTATAATTTGTTAGTCAAATATTTGTATGTTAGCACCTGTATATCCGCTTGCTAGCTAGTTCATACTTCTTTGATTTAACATGTACATTTAAAATGTACATTTAAAATGTACATTTAAAATGTACTCAATATTTTTAAGTGTAAACATGTTTCATAAAAAAACAATAAATAATAATAATAATAATAATAAACTTCCATCATAGTTCAGGTTTTTGGAGCGTATGCACAGATCAGACCCTACTTATTGCAGTGCTTGCAATAAATATGCAGGGGATTTTACATTTACATTTAGTCATTTAGCAGATGCTTTTATCCAAAGCGACTTACAAATGAGGACAATAAAAGCAGTCAAAACTAACAAAAGAGCAACAATATATCAGTGCAAATGACAAGCCTTGGTTAGCCTAACACAGTAAACGTAGCAAGGTGTATATACAGTATATATATATATACAGTGGGTACGGAAAGTAT
>NW_015507407.1:47392-47839 GCF_001515645.1 Sinocyclocheilus grahami | reverse complement strand
GAAATAGAAGCCGTTTGTCACATCATAAATGAGTTTACTTTAAATGTATTTCAAATGTAAAAGAAACTGAGTCCTAATGTGGCTGGAGTTTGCATGCTGCTTGGCATGCTGGGTAAACAGTGGTGCTACAATATTAGCAATGTAAAAGACACCCTCACCTGATGTGACTGAATATGAATTGTCACATAATTGAGACAAAGACAAAAAAAAAACTGGCTCTATGCTTTCTTCACTTTCTCTCCATTATGTAACCTTGACTTTAGTGTGGTTTAAAAAAGATTAAATTTGACAGTGTGGATTGCAAATCAAATCTAATTCTACCACATATCACACATCGTCACTTTGGGCAAATAATACCTGAATAAAGCTTTTGACTGATGTTTTCGTTTCAGGATCTTGACTGATAAACAGCCAAGCCTTGATCATTATTGAGATTAGGTGGGACTT
>NW_015507407.1:44646-45874 GCF_001515645.1 Sinocyclocheilus grahami | reverse complement strand
CATACACATACACATACACATACACACACACACACACACACACAATGAAAAAAAGTAGATAGAATAGAAAAAGCTAGTGTTTTTTTATAAAGAAAGAAGATACATATAGATAAAGTAGAATTAAAATAGAATAGAATATGCTAGAGTTAGAGGATCAAATAAAGATGGAACAGATGTGTTTTCTCTTTGAGATGGCATAATAATACGCCGTTCACTTGCAGAATGCAAGCTTCTAGAGGGCACATAACTCTGAAGTAATGAAGGTAAATGGGTGCAGAGCCAATGGTGGTTTTGTCGGCAAACATTAATGCCTTGAATTTAATGCGAGCAGCTACTGGTAGCCAGTGCAAATTGATGAACACAGGTGTGACATGCGTTATTTTCGGCTCATTAAAGATGAATCTTGCAGTGGCATTTTGAATTAATTGAAGAGGTTTGATAGAAGTGGCTGGAAGACCTGCCAAGAGAGCATTGCAATAGTCCAGCCTGGATAGAACAAGAGCTTGAACAAGGAGTTGTGTTGCATGTTCTGAAAGAAAGGGTCTGATCTTCCTAATGTTGTATAAAGCAAATCTGCAGGACTGGGCAGTTTTAGCAATGTGGTCTGAGAAATTCAGTTTATCATCAATCACAATTCATCAATCACAACTCTTTTTGAAGGCGTTATGGATGATGACCCTAACTGGATGGAGGGTTTATTGAAACAAACTGTCTTAGCCAGGTTGAGTTGAAGGTGATGGTCCGTCATCGAACAAGAAATGTCTGTTAGACATGCTGAGATGCGAGCAGCTATCGTCGGATCATTAGGATGGAATGAGAGGTAGAGTTGAGTGTCATCAGCATAGCAGTGATATGAAAAGTCATGTTTCTGAATGACAGAACCTAGTGATGCCATGTAGACAGAGAAGAGAAGTGGTCCAAGTACTGAGCCCTGTGGCGCCCCAGTGGCTAGATGTTGCGACTTGGACACCTCACCTCTCCAAGATACCTTGAAGGACTTATCTGAGAAATAAGACTCAAACCACTGGCGTGCGGTTCCTGAGATGCCATTTTCCAATAGGGTTGACAGGAGAATCTGGTGGTTCACCGTATCAAAAGCAGCAGACAGATCCAGCAAAATAAGTATAGAAGATTTGGAAGCCGCTCTTGCCACTCTTAGGGCTTCAGCAACTGAAAGCAAGGCAGTCTCGGTCGAATGTCCACTTCTGAAGCCAGACTGGTTGCTGTC
>NW_015507407.1:18200-43376 GCF_001515645.1 Sinocyclocheilus grahami | reverse complement strand
CAGATTGGTTGCTGTCCAGGAGGTTGTTCTGTGTGAGAAAGGCTGAGACTTGGTTGAACAACTCGTTCAAGTGTTTTTGCAACGAAAGGTAGAAGGGAAGGGTAGTCTGTAGTTATTTAAAAGAGTTGGGTTAAGAGTGGGTTTCTTAAGAAGTGGGGTTATATGAGCCTGTTTAAATGTTGAAGGAAAAACACCAGTGTGAAGGGATGTGTTAACGATGTGAGTGAGTGCAGGTACAACAGCAGGAGAAATGGCTTGAAGGAGATGAGATGGAATAGGATCAAGCGGACAAGTTGTAGGATGATTGGAAAGGATGAGTTTAGAGACTTCTGCCTCAGAGAGTGGAGAGAAGGATGAAAACGAGTGTATGTTTTCTGGTAAGATGTGTTTGACAGTTTGTGGTGTGGCAAATTGTGCACTGAGGTTTGTAATTTTATTAATAAAGAATGTGGCAAAGTCGTCAGCTGTTAGAGTTGATGAAGGAGGGGGAGGAGGAGGACAAAGAAGGGAGGAAAATGTTTTAAAGAGTATACGAGAGTTAGGCGAATTGTTAATTTTGTTGTGATAATATGTCCTTTTAGCAGTGGAGACATTAGCAGAGAATGAAGAGAGGAGTGATAGATATACACTAAGGTCAGTAGGATTTTGTGATTTGCGGCATACTCTTTCTGCAGCTCTGAGCTTAGAACGATGCTCACGGAGAACATCAGATAGCCAAGGGGCAGAAGAGGTGATACGAGCTGGCCTGGAAGACAAGGGGCAGGCAGTGTCTAAACAAGACGTATGAGTGGAGCAGAAAGTATTAGCACTGTTAACATCAAGAGATGATAACTGTTCAGGAGAAGGAAGCAAAGATGAAACCATAGCAGATAGCCGGGAGGGTGAGCTGAAATAAAATAAAAACGTCAAAATAAATGAAAAACTAAAACTAAACTAAACTATCAACAGTTATTGAAAAACGAACTGAAATAAAATAATAATTATCAAAAATAAATAATCGTTTTTGTAATCATTATGTTCTCACCCCTTGGTGGAAAAAAATGCGAGCTGTGTGGAGGTTTAGGGAAATAGCCTACCTGTCTAACGGAGTACACACGCTTATAATTCTTCATAAATGAAAATAACATTCAAATATAAGCCTTTACTGTTAAATGCGATTGCCGTTATTATTGAATTTAATTAGTCCCAGTTTTGATTGATGCGCAGCTGTTCACAGAAAAGTGAGCAAGTCACCACAGTTACAATATCATGATTATGGTTAAATAAGAAAAGACATATAATCAAATCAGGCTACATTTATTTTCATACTAAATATCTCAACACACATCATTGGATATGACATTAAGCGCGACTTAATTTAGTAAAAAAGGCTTGCCTGCTTTCTTTGGCGTATGTTTGTATACTTTTACTATCTAATCAATCTCAGCATGCATTAATTTTGTGTCGCTATATGTTTGTCTCACTAAGGTTAAATTATGCCTGCGTCTTTCTTTGGCCTGCGCTCTGGAAGTGATCTGTTAATTCTGCTAAACTTTAATTAAAACTGAAACTAAACTATATAAAAACTAAATAAAAATGCGTTCACAAAATAAAAACGAAACTAAAACTAACAAAAATATGAAAATTTTTAAAACGATATTAAAATAAAACAAATGTAAAAATTCTAAACTAAAATAACCTTGGGTTAGAGTGAGCATAGGTTACGTCGAAAAGTGACGTGTAGGGGTATGTGTTGTGTTAGGAACCATGTTGAGGTTAAGAGTGAGGAGGAAGTGATCCGAGGTGTGCAGTGGACTAACCAGCACATGATCAGTGGAGCAGTGTCGTGTGTAAATAAGGTCCAGTTGGTTGCCTGATGTGTGAGTAGCCATAGTTAACACTCGCTTGAGATCAAAAAAGGCAAACAGAGTGTGGAAGTCTGCAGCCTGAGGTTTATCTAGGTGGATGTTGAAGTCTCCAAGCAAAACTAGGGGAGTACCATCCTCAGGAAAGTTTGAGAGCAGCACATCTAATTCTTCCACGAAGTTACCTAGTGGTCCTGGGATTCGATAAACAACTATAAACATTTTAAGAGGGTGGGTAATAGTGGCTGAATGTGATTCAAAGGAGCTGTTGATACTCAGAGATGGTAACAGATTAAATGTCCAATCATTAGAGATAAGCAGACCAGTACCTCCACCTCTTCCAGTCAGACGGGGGGAGTGGGAAAAAGAGAAATTATTGGAGCGATTATCTATCTATCTATCTATCTATCTATCTATCTATCTATCTATCTATCTATTTAGTTATTTATTCATAAAAAATACAGTATTCAGATAAATATTCAGAGTAACATAATGCTGTGTTTAAAGTGCACACAGAGTGTGCATGTTTGTTTTTACTAACAATATTTATTTTTAGAATTTGATTATGTATTTATTTGGTTATCTACAGTTTGTCTAAATCTAATCATTTAATGTTATCGATAACTATTGATAACTGTTGTAGGGATGGATAAGTATGATATGTGCCCGTAGCCACCTGTTTTCTAAGCACAGAAATGCTGCACAGCTTGGAAGAAAGAGTATAAAGATACAGTCAATAAATATGCTTGTTTTTGATCTTATATTGCTGATTCTCATGTAAGATACAAGATAATGTTGTGTCTGCAGCAACTCCATATCACTTACCAGCATACTGTATTTACACCTTCATCAAAATAATCTAAAGGTAATATCAAATTGTTTATGGTTGTGGTTTAGTTAAGTGATCCAAAAAAAAGAACAGTCTTCAGATTTTGTTTGAAGGTCTGAGCAGATCAGGTGCATGTAAGAAGTTCTTTCCACCACAGTGGAACAGAGAGAGTGAAGCTTCTGGAAAGCAATTTTGTAACTTGTGATGGAACCACCAGGTGCTGCTCGCTCACTGACCACGGAGGATGGGAGGGAACTATAGGAGTGTGTTGAAGTAGCAAGCTACTGATCCAGTTGTAGTACTGAACCTTGCCAATGCTACCAATGCCAACTTCAGAACCTTGAATTTGATTTGGGCAGTTATAGGTAGACAGGAACCAAGAGCGTTGTTACATAGACACTCTTTGGTTGATTCAAAAAAGATGTCCTTACATGTTCTGGATCATTTGCAGAGGCTTAATCGCACTAGCTGTATTATAAATACATCAAGTTATTAAAAAAATTATAAAAGGGTGGAGGAGATTAGATGATAAGGCTTATTATATGTCACAGACGCAAAGTTTCTCTTTCAAAGGCCTTTGCAACTCTGTAGCACAGATGAAAGGAAACCCCTATGAGGTTATTATGATCTGCTATCTAACTATGCAGAGAAAGAAAAAGAAAGACAGAAAGAAAGAAGAGGGGCAAAGAATGTAGATTGCATTAAAACTAATTTGCTTACAGTGTCTTCAGCTAAAGATAAGAATCAGGCAGCTGCCGGAGCCTGTCATATGCCATTACCCTCAGCCAGCCACTTCAAGTGTGAAGCACACTCTCCACTTTTAAACATTTTAAAATGGATAGGAATATGATAAAGTGTTGTTTCCTTCATGTCAATTTCCTTTTTCCTGAACTGGCAGCACTGACAGTGCGAGCCAGACGAAAAGAGTTCTGTTCACAAGCATTGAGCTAATTTGTTTAGCTTTTTGCACTTTGGTTTTTAGTTAAAGATCATGAACATGAGTGATTGCAAAAATGAGAGTGAAAACGTGTACAGGAATTTTAACAGGCTGCTAACCAAAAAAACTTCAGCTGCATTGATGACAATGACGATAGATTCTGAAGTAGGAACAAGTGTTTCTCTTGCAATTACCCAGTGCACATATGTCCCATCTGCCTCTAGAGAAAAGTGCCTAGCAGTGCAACAAAACAATTGCTGCATTTGCCTGTTCACCTCAAGAACCACTTGTTGGTAAGAATAATGGACAACTTTAACACCTTTTGTTTCTGAAAAAACTGTTGTTAGATGAAATACATAAGTCATGCTCTTTTAAGCCAAGGAATAATTTTCTCTAGCATGTTGTCTGAACAAATATGGCCTGACTAGCTACAAACTTTGGTGAGTGACAACCATGTGAGTCTGTGAATATTTTAAATTGTTGTGTGTAGCAGAAATACGACAGTCACTCCTGAACTTGCAGTGAATGACAGTGAAAATCTTTCTAATGGTTTGGTGACTCATGGCTGTAAACAAGAAACATGAATGTGAACAACTTGAAAGGATCATTGGTCGTACTTTATTTTACAGATTTGTTCTGCATGTACATATTATGTACCTACTATAGTAATATGTAATAACTAAGTACTAAGACTGAACCAAACCCTAAACCTAAACTCAATTCAAGTTTGCTCTGTGTGTGAGAGAGAGAATGTGTGTGTGTGTGTGTATATATATATATATATATATATATATAGATACACACACACATAGTTAGACCTATCGGACTGCGCCATCTAGAGTTTCATGCCAGAACTCTGTATATATACGTTGATCAGTACTGGCTTGGGATGGGTGTCATCATGCGTCTCAACCAATAAGAGCATTTGGGGTGGGCCTAACACTATGTTTACACCGGACGTGAGCGGCGTGGTGTGGTGCAACAAAATACTATAGAACCCATTATAATCAGTGATGCTGTCTACACTAGATGTGGAGTGGCGTGGCACAGTGTGGTGCGACACAACAAAACCCAGACAGTAAACTGCTGCCTTGTTCTATCTATGACGTACTGACACAAAATTCAAATGATTTGTAACTTTCACTTTGTCGCGTCCAGTGTAGACAGACTTTTGCTGTTACGGCACAGCACGACAACTGCCACATCCGGTGTGGACATGGTGTAAGAATGCTGCAGCGCTCACATGAATCGGAACAGAAAAGAACTGGCAGGGACAGAAAAATGGAGAAAGGTACCGAACTTTTACATGGACATTTTGGAGTCGATAGAACCAAAGTTATTTGTAACCACTGCAAAGTTGAATTTTCTTATCACCGGAGTACTTAGAGTCTGAAGTATAACTTAAATGCAATACACACCGTTGATGCCAGCAAATCACCCACCCAAACAAACAGTGGAGGGAGGCGTGCTGACCAAAACCTGGAGATTGAACTGCACATTTAATCTAAATAATATATAGATTGCCAACTCCTAAACCACAGGGCTGACAGAAGCATATATACTACAAAGTCAAGACACGTACTTCTGTTTCTGTGATTTTCTAGCCCCGCATCTCAGACGAGCTGATAGTGCTCTAAAGAGAGTGGCGTCGCTGCATTAACAACTAGCTGTTCAGTTCGATTCTGTACACAATATTTGGATGTAATGAGAATTGTATTCGTCCTACTATTTGGTCAGTCCCATAAGCAACCAAACTCCTTGTAAAGAACATGACAAGAAAGTGCTCATAAGAGGAATGGCAACTGTGTTGGCAGTGTGGATGAAGCCTGTGTGTGTCTTTTACATTAATAGCAAACAAATGAAAACTATTTCTCTCTCTCTCTCTCTCTCTCTCTTTCTCTCTCTAATCCAAAATATTAGGGCAATATATCTAATTCTGTCTGGCGGAACACTGAGCACCAATAAAGAAAGTTCATGAATGCGCTGAGATTTACAGATTAATTACTAGTAATAAATCATACAGTGAGGCTAAATAAATCATGAATGAGAGGCTTCTGTTTGCCAAAGTGAAACTGTGGTGTTTCAGTTTCATATTTTTTTCCTCAGGGATTGCAGCCATTAAATATTAAATATTGATCACAATGATGTCAGATGAACCAAATTGTGTCTTTTTTGAAACAGCGCCACATCTTTTTTTTTTTTACTGTACCTCAAGCAGTGGTGTATAAAGTACAGATTCAACAGATTCGTTCAAATGGCTGATTCATTGTGAAAGGGTTCAAAGAGACAACGACCTCGCAGATGTTCTGCTCCTGATGGTTGTTAACCATTGTGAGAGAGTTACTGAGTGAGTCTTATTAAATTCACTTTAAAACGTGACCTCCCTAGCCCTCATTCAATTTCTTTTTGTTTAATACACTTCCAATAGCCATTTATACACATAAGAAGGAAACAAATACAGGTTTGGAATAAAATGAAGAGTAAAGGCTGGCAGAATTTGAATTTTTGGGTAAAGTGTCCCTTCATTTAAGCGGCTTGATGTCGTGTTGTTTTCTATCAATCTTAGAAATTGGCATTGTGCGTCCATATCTTGAGAACCACATTTATGAATAATAACAGTTCATAATTCTTTCAAGGTAGGAGTTAGTGTTCCTCAATAAAAAGCTAGAGGCTTTAACCTGATTTTTTTGTGATTTTGGGATCACATTCTTTCAATATTTGACTCATAGCCCTATTTCTGTTCAACATATGGTGATGAAGGGTCTGGATTCTTGAGAATTGAAGCACAAGTAAATCTTTTTGCGAAGCTTTTGGAAAGCCTTTGATGCAGCTTCTAGGCATTTAAATTTCATTTTACATTCATTTAGCTAAAGGGAGAGAAGCAACAGGGACCTACATCTTGGAATGAAATGCTGACAAATTTGCATCTCTTAAAGATGTCTGGAACTCACTGATCTTTTTAGGTTGTAAGCCTTTCTCCCTAATGACCAAGAAGAAATGTACTTATTTATCTTATGGAAACATTTCTCAGCCTGAACATATAGTATAAGCTATTTGTCAATGAGCTATCTAAAATATGATTCATGTGCAGTTCTACATCCTGACAAGACTGTTTATTATATCTCAGAAGAGCTTGTTGCCAGAAACTTTAAATATACCTGGTGACTCACAACCTGGTGAAATACAAGTGGTAGTCCTAGTACACTGAAAAAAAAATACAATAAAATGCCATATTGGACATGAATTAAATGTGAAATTTTGAAGAAGAAAGATTGAAATTGTATTTTCTTGTAAAGCATAGTCCAGTAATCTTAGAGTGTACCCATGTCAGATATAAATGCAATATTCATGTTGCCTCTTTCTCAAAGTTAAGCTAAACTACAGTACATGAACTACATAGATCTTGGTTTGAGAATATACATAGTTTGGTTCCATCAACTTTTAAATCAATTTATTTTAAATATATCTGTATGTTTTACATAAATATGCTTTATTAGAATAAAAAATACAAGCTGTATGTTTTATTAAGACTTCTTCATTTGAGAAGAAAACAGAATTTTCCAAAACTGATGAAACTCTTTTTAAATGTAGTTAAAATGTACCATTTGATATTAGAGAGTTAATGGAGGTTTAAACTGCCTTCCATATTATTGTACAGTTCATCAAATTTAAATTAAATTCTCTCTGCGCCCGCTCCCATATTCATTCTTTTTAATCTATTTCCTCTCCCATCCAATGCTTTTATGCATTTCTGTTTTTAGTATTGTCAGCTGTTTACCACTTTTATTACACTTTTCCATCCATATTTTAATTTTAATTTTATTTTTTTTATTTATCCATTTACATTTATTATGGAAAAGTGCACAATAACTCACATTTCCTGATTTTGCCATCTTCTGCATGAATGCTAAATTTCCCTATTCATAAACTCACAGCTACAAGCATCAGCTGCTGTGCTGTGTTGTGTGAACATTACGTTTTGTACAGCTGAAAGTTTGTAGATGGAAATGTTGTTTGTGGTCATTTCCCTTGAGGCTTGTGCCAGAACTATCAAAAAGTACATGGAGTTTTCATTGTGTTAATGAACGTGAAGCTTATCATTAGAGCCTTTTGTTCTAGATCTGCGTCTACGCTGGCAAGACCGCAGGTCTGAAGTAAAATTGCATCAGAAGTTCTGTGTGTCCGTTTGTTTTCATTGTGTCCATTTGTTTCAAGGACAACTTCCTTGTCTAATGATGTACCATAGAGCAAAACAATGAACAGTGAAAGTAACAAAAACCTGTAAAATGCATTTTAATGAGCATAATTAAGTGTGAAAATAACTGAAGGATATACAGTCAAACCAAAAATGATTCAGAGACCAGATATCATTTTTTTATATTTTTTTACTAGTGGGTGTAGGACACTATAGTTCATTTATGTAAGTGAGTATACCAAAATAAAGTAAACTGTGACATATTATACATACTGTACATACAGTGGACTACCAGTAAAACTGATACACATTTGGGTCCAAAAATTATTCAGACCGAGTCTGGGAAAAAAACTGAAGTTGAGGTTTTCATGAACCTGGATGACAGCATGCCCAGGAGACTACAGGCTGTCATTAAGGCTAAGGGTCACCCGACAAAGTATTCATTGTTGTGTAAATACTGTTATACTAACAGCTGTCTGAGTTGTTTTGGTTGATTGTAATCTATTACATACCTTTCTATCAAAATGATCTAACATTATCAAGATGAATTTGTTCGGACTCAGTTTAACTCTGAGTTCTTGTCATATTGTATTACCATTTTCTAAACTATAGCGAATAAACTGTGATAATGTGAGAAATGTTGAAGGTGTCTGAATACATTTTGGTTTGACTGTATCTATTTGATAAATTAAGTTTAACCAACTAACATTATACATACTCTTTTGGTTTCTGAACCCAATATTTAAAACATGTACAAATGCAATAAAAATAGCGGTATCGGTAAGTACCAAAAATAAAAGTATCGGTATCGGGTGAGTACTGGAAAAAGTGGTATCGGTGCATCCCTAGTTCTTAGCAATGCATATTACTAATGATATTAATTTTTTTATATATTTACGGTAGGAAATTTACAAAATATCTTCATGGAACATGATCTTTACTTAATATCCTAATGATTTTTGGCATAAAAGAAAAATCGATCATTTTGACCCATACAATGTATTTTTGGCTGTTGCTACAAATATACCCATGCTACTTATGACTGCTTTTGTTGTCCAGGATCACATTTATTTAATGGGTATTCTTGAATTTGAGCAAAAATAGTAATTTATTTTGGGTCTTTTTTAAGCTTTCCAACAATAGAGAGTATAGTATTCCTCCACCTTGAAAAATATTTAAATTAGCCAACCACAGGCATGAAACTGCATCCTGCATATTGTTGCTTCATTATTATAACCCACCACAATGCTTGAAATATCAAGCATCAAATATCATAAACTTTTTTTAAAAATTATCATTTCAATGAAACACTATGTTCAATAAACACAATCATCACAGCATCCATCAAACACTTGATGAATCCACATACAAGAGATTTGCCAAGCGTTTATGGTAATTAATTATAGTCATTATGAATTTTCCAGTTGTGCCTTTCTGTAAACTATTCATAGTCAGCCTGCTGAATAGAACTCTTCACATTATATCCCTTGACTTTTGCTGTAGTCTCTGACTCATTTTGTAGGTGTTATAGATGCTCAGGCAGATTCAGTCTGTTTCTCTTTGCGCTTCATTAGCTTTATCACTTGCTCCTCTCTTTTTCTATTATTTGTGTTGGTCTTTTTCATTTAATCTTTTTCCTCTGCGTTTATTCTTTTTAATAGCATATCTTAATGAAATAAAGAAATGCAACAGTGTTCTAATACTCTTACTGTGTTTCCTGCACTACTATTCAGTGGTGGCACTGAGCTGCTTCTGAAGCTTCACAAACATAAAACACAACCAGTGCAGTCTGACTATCAAAGAAATTACTCTTTTGAGCCGCTTATTTTAGTCATGTTCTTCTGCTTAATATTTAATTCTTAAAAAAAGACCCAAGGCTTTTGAGGGGATGGTTAATTGTTGCAGAACCGCAATCGTTACGAAAATTCAGAATCTGAACCAGCAGAATCATTCAATTCTGACTATTATTGTCCTATTATTGTTCCAATCACTTGCTATTTTTGTTTCCTCATATGGCACATGCACAGACTGTTATATACACAGAGGTTCAATCTGATTTGCTATAATCAGGGTATGCTAGAAATTCTTTAGCTGTCCACCTGGAAAAAAGCCATGTTACAAAAAGGCCACTTTTGAAGTAGTATTATTCTGTGGATTTGTCAAAGTTGGCGAGGTTTGTGGCACCACTTTTTCTGAACGTTCTGTAGTTAGTTATGGGCACTTAGTAGCAAGCTTTCACTGGAATGGTCTGTCAAAACTTAGTGTCACTTTCACTTAGTTTGAAACATTGATCAGCTTCCTTTCTTTAAGCCCTCTCACTTTAAGAAATATGTCCCTACAAGACCATCATATAATATTGAGGAACACAATGGGCTGAAGTCTCCGGTCTCTTTGCAGTCTCCAGTCCTGATGCAATCGGGTGACATACTACAACTCCAGCAGCTTTGATGTCTCCACTGCTCAAATGTCCTGGATCAGAGCTTCCGTTTGTTAATATGGAGTGGAGAAGAATGTGAGAAATTGAGAGATATGAAAACTGAGCAAAGAGGCGGGGAAGTAGTAGAAGGGCCAGTGTTAGTCACTAAAATAAATGGAAAACTGAATGTATTAATCTAAGGCTAGAAAGACTTTGAATTTGGCTCATTGATCAATGGCACATAAGCAGATGTATGTCTCAAAATATTTTGAAGTGAAACGAATACCCCTTCAAAACAAGCTGATCACCAGGTTCTTCAAGACTAATGCATTCTAAAACTAGGCGGACCACACAAATCAATAACAGAGAGGTCCTTATCACATTCATCACCTCCTGTTTACTTGTGCTACAGAGACCAAAACACACTGAATCCTGGATTTCTTTACCTTTAATTTTTAGTTAAATAAATAGTTGAAATGGAAATTCTGTTTTATTTACTCGCATAATGTCTTTTCAAACCTGGATGACTTTCTTGCTTGTGTGGAAGACAAATGTAGAAATGTCAATCACAGCAACTCTCAAATAGTTTTACCATGTTAATAACATGACAATCAGGGGTGTAGCATCTGAGTTTGCTGGGTATGCATGTACATATTGAATGCATTCTTAATTTGTGGCCTAAATAATTAAATAAATTGTCTGCATGTCATGTGCAGGTCTCTGTAATGTATTGTGTGCATTTGTTATATTGCTGTCGTAGAACAGACATTTTATTTTTATTTTTTAATGATATGCAAATGCTCTATTGCCACGGCCAAATAAAATAATAATTAATAAAAATAAAAATAAAAAACTATGTGATGTTGGTAGCTAGCTAGTTGAAAAGACTCTATCACAGCTAGCTTCAGCAACACCTGCACCTTTTTAATTTTCTTTCTTTCATTTTAATTCCCTTTTATCGAAAGACTATCGAAAGTAGCCATTCTTTCCATTTAGAATGCACAAAGCCTTAAATTAAACACCAAGGACATTGTGGATGAATTTGCTGAAAGAAAGGCCCGGAGAATTAAATGAAATGAAATTAATTACAACTAAAATGAGTGAGTATTTTTTTTTGTAATTTAGTAAATATGGCAGCATTTTAGTGCCATAACATTTTTAGATTAAAGTAAAAATGACAAGATTAAAGTTGTTTTATATTGCGTGAATAAAGTTAATCAATGTAAAAATTCCACCTACTCACAAAAAAAAAAGTTTGTGGCACCACAGGGAGACACAGACCCACGGAGCTCGCACCGTATAGATGGTGGGCTGAGGGCGAGCAGAGGGGCTGCCAGACGACAGCGGTGGAGGAGGCAGGAGCGGGCAGGTGGGTGGGTATTCGGGAGCCTCCGGGCTCTCAGGGCTGCCCTCAGGGATCAGAGCCCAATCCTGGCTGGATGGGACCAGCGGGGAGGAAGGAGAGAGGAGAGGGGGCAAATCGACCTCCAGACCTGTTTCCCGGTCTATCAAGTCCCCTTCTAAGTCCAGCAGTCCCAGATGTATAATTAGCTCACCCTCAGCCACAGTGCAGTGGGCGGAGCTCCACTCTGTACTCTCACCGTCGCCGGCTTGCTCCCTCGCGTTGGGGACTGTCGCCGGCTCTCGCACCTGGTCTGATGGGTGGGGCACCACATCCGGGGCGATCCTCTGCTCAGTCGCTCGGCATTGTGCTGGCTCGTTGATCGTGGCGGTAATGGGCTCTCCGTCATCGGTGGGTTCGGGCTGAAGCTCCCCACTGCGGGGGGGTGGTAATGGGCTCTCCCTCATCGGTGGGTTCGGGCTGAAGCTCCGCACTGCGGGGAGATGGTGGGCTGGGCACTGGGTCTGGAGCGGATCTGGCGAGATCATCCACAGGGCAGGTGGTGAATGGCGATCCGTTTCTCGCCAGAATCCACGCCACGAAGGTGGCAAAATCCTCTCGAGGACAATCTTCGGACGACGGTCGTCGACCAGCGCGTCGTCCGTGTAGCTGGTGGTGCTAGCTAACTGCCGGAACAGTCTCGTATGGTCCTCGAGAGATCTGTCCCCCTGCTCCAGCAGGAGGAGGAGGAATTCCGGGCAGGTGAAGGAAACTAAAACACTGAGAGAAAAAACAGAAACAAAAATGGAGGGTAGACACACGGAGGTAACTGTATTTGGTCGGGTCTCCTGTCACAATTCGCTGATGCACGTGCACGAGGAAACGAGGAGACGTGTAGATTTCACAGAAAAAGCGTTCTGTTTTTTAAAACTTTTAATGTTCCAAAAGGGAGACACAGAGCACAAGGATGACATTCACAACAAGTAGACCCAACAAAACCAAACTGAACAGACTGGGACTTATACATCACTCCATGAAGGCGGCAAAATCCTCTTGAGGACAATCTTCGGACGACGGTCGTCAACCAGCGCGTCGTCCGTGTAGCTGTTGGTGCTAGCTAACTGCCGGAACAGTCTCGTATGGTCCTCGAGAGATCTGTCCCCCTGCTCCAGCAGGAGGAGGAGGAATTCCGGGCAGGTGAAGGAAACTAAAACACTGAGAGAAAAAACAGAAACAAAAATGGAGGGTAGACACACGGAGGTAACTGTATTTGGTCGGGTCTTCTGTCACAATTCGCTGATGCACGGGCACGAGGAAACGAGGAGACGTGTAGATTTCACAGAACTTGCGTTCTGTTTTTTGGAACTTTTAATGTTCAAAAAGGGAGACACAAATGTACAAATGTTTTTGCATATGGGCCCAGGGGCTGACTTGCTACGCCACTGATGACAGTGTTAATGTATTTAGTCTTGGCAGGGTAGATCTGCTGAACACACTGCTCCAGAGCAGGTATGGATCTATGGAATATATACACAAGCATGCTGCTGTGAACATGTAAGATGTGCTGTTGTCACATGAATTGGCATACATAAATCCCGTAGCAGATCTAGACATGTGGAGCTGGAGGGTTTCAGAGGAACTCTTATAGCACACTGCAGAACCAGCTTACAGCGAACACTAAACCAGACTATTTAAATGTTTCGCTAGAATCCTCATTGGCTACAGAATTAGCAAAGGCCAGTCAGCTTGTGCCATGTGTTAAAATGATGACAGCAACCAACAGCAGCATCATCTGAGTAATGAGCAGAGTATTTGATGCGTGTGCAGATAAAAAAAACTGACTGGAGCAACTCAGGTAGGTGCAAGATAGATCTAAAACCTTCAGATGACACACAGCTCATATCTGATGCACATATGTGCAGCTCAGAGTGTCTCTCTCGCACTGTATGACTTGACAGGTTTCTTGTTGTGCATTCCGGTTCCATTCGCACAACTGGGCTTTGCCGAAAATGTGGTTTTGAGTCTTGAAAATGTAAGAAACAACATAAAGACAGAATATGTTTTATATTTGTTGGCATTTTTTCTTTATGACTGAAGGCAAGTATCACTGATACCAATACTTCTGATGTTCCTATTATTTTTTTCTAATATTTAACCATTGACTATAGCCATTCAGCATTACAGTATAATTGAGAGCTATCAATTTAACATTTATTAGACTTAAAAAAAATAACAACTTCTAATTTAAGTTAACTTAAAACAATCTTCACATAAGATCATTGAAATAAATGTCATATTTAGCTACCTGTGCAATTGAATAAAGTTATCAAACACTAAATTCAAAACTAAATATAGATGAATCCTTAAAGCTACAAAAGTTATTGATTCTCTCTCTCTTTTTTTTGATTAACATACAGTGGGTACAGAAAGTATTCAGACCCCCTTAAATTTTTCACTCTTTGTTATATTGCAGCCATTTGCTAAAATCATTTAAGTTTGTTTTTCTGTCAATATGGGGTGCTGTGTTTACATTAATGAGGAAAATAAATTAACTTAAATGATTTTAGCAAATGGCTGCAATATAACAAAGAGTGAAAAATTTAAGGGGGTCTGAATACTTTCCGTACCCACTGTATATCACATCAGCTGGGTTATTAGGTTATGTTGGCTGCTTTAAGAGCTGCCGCTGCTGAACATGACGCACATCAAACATGCATCGCATTTTCTCACAACTCTTTACCTTTTCTGACCCACTTCAGGTCTTAAAATCTCTACTAATGAGCTGACGAGCTGAATCGGGTGTGTTGCATTTGTGCATGCAATTGAAGAGCACGTGCTACAAGCACAGTATAATGGCTGACAGGACAGGAAATATGGCCTGACAACATCTCATCTGCCCGCATTTCACTGTTGCTCTACTGAACCTCCCTCGTCACCTGTACCTTTTCCAAGCTAGTTTGACTCACGCCTGGTGCTGAGGTGAAGTTGGAGTGTGCATCTGCAAAGTCTCCAATTTGTTGTGATCGTAAAGGTGTTCTGTGTCTAAATAAACAAAATTCTTGTCAAGAAAAAAGAGACAGAAGCTGCCGTTGTGAGTGTGGGGGCCAACCCTAGCTCCACCCCTGCGTTAATTGCGTTAACTATTTTTAACGCGTTAAACTGAAAAAAAAAAGTCCATGCATTAACACGTTTATTCTTACAGCACTAATTATAGGTTATTACAATTTATATTAAATGCAGTTGAAGTAAGTTGAACTGAAGATTTTTTTTTAATCCACTTAAACAGGACTTAAGTAAATCTTAAATGTAGTTTCATAATGGTTAAATGGTTAAAGTGTACTGCGGAATGTACTGAACTAAGTACTTGTACTAAGTACTATGTACTTTAATGTCATGTTTTTGCACTTCTTCACATTCTCACACAGAATGAAAAAATGTACCTTGTATTTTATTACATTTAAAACATAGGTCAGGGATATTCGGGTTAAATTTATTTGTTTAAGCTTCTCATTATCCAATTATACTGTAAGAGTCTCAACCGAGTATTCAAGGTTTGCGTTTGTGCCTTTGAGCACACTGTACCCCAATCCTCCAGTGAAATATCTTTATTCAAATCATATATCCACGCTTGTCTTTTATTTTCAGCACTTTCTTTATGATTCTCTATTGGCATCTTATATAATTGGGTAATCCGCCCTTTAGATAGACAATCTTGTGTGGAGAATGTTTCCAATAAGGACATTGTGGGGAGTTGAACAGAATTCTTCAGGTGTGAAAAAATAAAACTTCTAATTTGCAGATATTTAAAAAAATGTTTTCGAGGTAAATGGAACTTCACTACAAGCTTGTCAAATGACATTAGAATATTGTCTTCATACAAATCCATCACCCTCCCAATGCCCTTATTCAACCACAGTTTAAACCCCATATCATTTTTGGCTGGGCTGAATTATCATTACCCCAGACAGCGATGGGGAGTCACCAAGATATTTATGACATTCATGCCAGATCATAATAGTATTTTTTACAAACGGATTTTCTATCCTTTTTTTTAGTTCTTTAATAGGTGCTGAATATAAAAAGCTGTCAAGTGTCAATCCTTTCGCTGTCAACATTTCAACCTGTACCCAAGGCACAACGGCATCTTTAGCAAACCAGAACATTGCAGCCATCAATTGAGCAGCCCAATAATACCATAACAAGTTTGGAAGTTGTAGCCCACCCCTTTCATAAGGCAAATATAGACGGGAGAGTCTAAGTCTTGGCTTCCTGTTACTCCAAATAAAGTTAGAAAGAAGCTTTCTTACTTTCTGGAAAAATGCAGGAGGAGGAGTAAGTGGTAATGACTGAAAAACGTATACAAATTTTGGAAGTATGGTCATCTTGATTACATTTATTCTTCCCATTAAAGACAGGGGCAGTGTCATCCATCTAGCTGTCTCTTCAGACAATTTAGATAATAAAGGTTCATAATTCGCTGAACTAAAGGGAGCATATTTTAGGGGTTATTTTAATTCCTAGGTAATCGAAAACATTTACCGCATTTATAAATGAATGTGCTACCTTTGGATTTATTCTGTCCTGTTCATTGAGAAACATAATTGAGGATTTCTCTTTATTTACTTTAAAACCAGAGACATTTACCGCATTTATAAATGAATGTGCTACCTTTGGATTTATTCTGTCCTGTTCATTGAGAAACATAATTGAGGATTTCTCTTTATTTACTCTAAAACCAGAGAACTTGCCAAATAGGTTCATAAGCTTTAAAAGAGATGGTACTGATTTTCCAAGTTCTGATAGAAATACAATGTATCATCTGCATATAAGGCAATGCGATGTTCTAGGACATCGGTATGTATACCATGAATTGAAGGATGAGATCTTATTGCTATAGCCAGTGGCTCCATAGCCAATACAAAAAGTAGAGGTGAGAGTGGTGAACCTTGTCTGGATCCGCGACTTAGTTTAAATGGTTGTGAGATAAAATTGTTTGTGAGTACCTCCGCAGCAGAGTCAACCAACATCATTTTCATCCATCTACAAAAATAGTCAC
Organism: Sinocyclocheilus grahami; assembly: GCF_001515645.1. Taxonomy (NCBI): domain Eukaryota; kingdom Metazoa; phylum Chordata; class Actinopteri; order Cypriniformes; family Cyprinidae; genus Sinocyclocheilus; species Sinocyclocheilus grahami. The sequence continues at coordinate 26,757 of NW_015507407.1, read as the reverse complement.
CAAATCCAAATCGCGCAAGCGCCTTCATTAAATACGGCCATTCAAGTCTGTTGAATGCCTTTTCGGCATTGAGCAAAAGGATGGCCATATCAGAGGTTCCTTCTCCCGCATGCACTAAATTAAGCACCCTTCTGACATTGTGGAACCCTTGTCGATTCTTAACAAAGCCATTTTGATCTGTACTTATCAGTTGGGGCAGGACCTTCTCAAGCCTCATTGCCAAGGCTTTAGCAATAATTTTTGCATCTGAATTCAAAAGGGAAATTGGCCTGTAAGAACCGCATTCTACAGGCGATTTCCCTGGTTTTAGAATAAGAGTAATCGGGGCATTTCTCGATGAAGGAGGGAGAAAACCTTGTTGAAACAATTCTGCATACATATCCAATAATGGACCTATTAGTTTCTCTTTGTATTCCTTATAGATGTCAATTGGGAGTCCATCCGGGCCCGACGCTTTACCGCCCCTCATACTGAGAATTGCATTGGAAATCTCTTCTAATTCCAATACTCTGTCTAACTTCATTCCTATCTCTTCAGAGACAGAGGGAATTTCCAACCCATCTAAAAAGCTATTTTGATTATAAGGAGCTTATAGGAAATTCCGACTGAAACAGAGATTTATAAAATGAGACAAATGTATAGTTAATCTCACCTGGATCTATAGTAATTCCTCCTTTTTCATTCCTAATTTCCTTAATAGCTTTTTCTGATATTAATTTCTTAAGTTGCCAGGCCAGTAGTTTACTGGGTTTTTCACCCTGGTCGTAAAAAGTTTGCTTCAATCTTAATATACTGTGTTCTGCTTTTAGTGTGGAAAGTTCCTCATATTCAGCTTTTAGAGCAACTAACTTTTGTTTAATTTTTATTGACTTTATCTATTTTTACTAAATTCCCTAAATCTCTGATTTCAGAATCTAAATCAAGCATCTTTTGTTTAAATTTATTAAATTTAGAGCTGGTATAACTAATCATCTGTCCCCTAATAAATGCCTTAAAGGCTTCCCATCTAGTGGCCGCAGAAGTCTGATCAGTATTTATTGCAAAATAAAGGTCTATCTGTTCACCAACAAATTTAATGAAGTCAGAGTTTTGCAGCCATTTAGGGTGCAATCGCCATCTAGGGGAACATTTAGTGAGTTGAGAATCTATATAAAATAATGAAGTGGGGGAGTGATCTGATAAAACCGCACTGTCATATATACAACTGTCTATATTAGGAAGTAGAGAAACAGAAATCAAAAAATAATCTATACGAGAAGAGGATTTAGATAAAGAAGAGAAACAGGAATATTCATTTTTTAATAGATTTAGAGTTCTCCAAGGGTCACATAAATTAAAATATTTCATACTTTGTAGGATTTGTTGTCTACTTTGACTGTGAGAGCTATCTAGTCCTGAAGAGCGGTCAAGTGACGGGTCCAATTAAAGTGCAATTAAAGTCACATGCTACTATAACTGTACATATATTTTCAAAAAATATGGGGATAATCTTCATTTGGACCATAAATGTTAACTAAATTAATAATTTTACTCATATAAGTTCCCTGTACTATCAAATATCTACCAGCCTTATCTGTAATACTTTTATTTACTTGGAAGGGTACAGACTTATGAATCAACACCATAACCCCTCTCGAATGAGAAGAAAAACATGAAGCCAAGACCTGACCTGACCATCTTCTTTGTACCTTCTGGAGCTCCTCTTTGAGTAAATGAGTCTCCTGTAAGAAAACTATAGATGATTCAAGTTGGTTGATCGTTGTCATAACTTGCTTAAGCTTAACTATTTTAATCATCCCCCTAACATTCCAAGAGGTGAATTTAAGCTTCTTAATTTGTGAGATTTTGTTTTAACAAATTGTACAGTATATCAACAGAGTATATAACATAGATAATTCGATGTGTGAACGTTAACAAAAAAATCAACCAGTTAGGAGTTATTATAACAACTCTAAAAACAAATTCAAAAACCTGCCATAAGCAAACCCCATTAGCTGTCATCTTGAACAATACAGGCTGTCCCATCCCCCTCCCCTCAATATCTCTCTGGGATATAGTTATGACCCAACACTGATCCAATGCTAACAAGGGAGCAGTTAAACCAGACCCAGCGGTTAAATAAAACAAAAATAACAAAACAGCTAAATCAAACAGCAGATATGCAAATCTCCTGGCGCTAACATAATTTTACCAAATAAATAAAATAATTTAAAAATAGTTAGAATAAACTCTTCTATGAAAAGTGCCTTTCATATATTACGTCTAATTTTCTTATGGACTAAAATTATACAGGCTATTGTCCTTAGATAAAATGCCCCAAAAAGCCACAACAGTAAATGCAAATATCAACCCAACATCAATGCATTAACAGCATAACAGAAATAATATATTTTACATAATAATGAAACTACGTGTAAAATCATACCCAATTGAGAGCAGAAAAACCACACAAAAATCAGTCTGTCTCTTTTTGCTGGGTAACAACCATTAGTGAAAGCTGATAAACTTTATTTTATGTCCTCTACGCTTCATCTGCATTATCTATTCCTTGCAGAAACGTTTCCGCATCAGTGGGGTGTTCAAACTCGTGTGTTTGTCCATCAATTGTCAGACGCAGCTCGGGTAAACTATTCCATAGTTAATGTTCAAGGATCTCAGCCGTTGTTTAACCCCGTCAAATCGCCTCTTTTGGCGGTGAAGCTCCGCCGATAAATCAGGGAAAAAATTTACTTCTTGCTCGCCGTACATAATCTTGCCTTTAGCCCTGGCCGCTCTTGTTACTCGCATTTTATCTTGAAAGTTTAAAAACTTCATGATCAGCACTCTTGGTGAAGATGGTCGACTAGATTGTGACCGATCAGGTATTCTGTGTGCTCTCTTAATGATGCTTGGAGCTGGGAAGGTAGCGGGGCCCAGCGCTTCAGGTAACCATTTTTCCAAGAAGGCCGCTGCGTTCATTATGCCTATGCGTTTCCGATAGGTTGACCAGTCTCAGGTTCGATCTATGGGAGTGATTTTCTAGGACGTCAGGAAAGTTAGGCGCTTAACTGCCTCTTCCAATTTGCTCTTCTCTGAATTAACTGTATCTTCCACATTGCTAATGCGCTCTTCAGCCATATCCATGCGCCCTGAGAAATCTCTCACATCCTTCTTAACCTCATGAATCGCATTTAGAACGCCATCAATCTTTGTGGCAAAATCGCTCGTCATTATGTCCAATTTTTTTAATCTCATCTAGATTCTGGCTGTTGTTGGCATCGATTTCCTCGGACATGGGAGCGCTGCATGCGTTACCTGTTGAGCTAGCTACACTGCTAGCATCCCCCTCGCCGTCATTTTCTTTGAGTGGCGAAATGCCCGATTTATGATTTGTTTTGGATTTTTTCGACGGCATTTTAGTCCTTAGTTTACACCGAAGAGTTACTGAGCTAAATTAAACTTGTGTCAGTAAATAAAGCGGAAAATATTCAGGATTTTAATCAAATAACGCCAGGAGCTCAGACCAAGACGTGCGCTTAGACTGGAGTCATAACCACACCCCCGATTAAGTTACAATTTAGTATATCAAATATAATTTAGTACATCAAATAAGTGCACTTTTTTAAAGCGCATCAAAAAATTATTAAAACATAATCATTGTGTACTTTTTAAAGTACTTTTTCAAAATTTACTTTAAAGTAATACTACTACTACTACTACTACTACTACTACTACTAATAATAATAATAATAATAATTCGTATTACCAAGTGCGCTTAAGTGTCTTAAGAAAGATTAAAATGTACTCTTTTTATACTTAAGTGGCCTTTTAATGAATTTATTAATTTATCAGTTTATTATATGCAAGTATATACTTTTAAAAATGCAAAGCTTTTAAAATTAATAGTTTTAAGATTTGAAGTACACTACAAGTGCACATTCAGTATAATTAAGGATCCCTTTTTTCACAAGGGATCCCGTAAATAACCGAACTGTGTGTGAACGTATGCGTAGTAAGAACTCAAATAACGGACTGACAACTGTATCCTGCTGCTGCATGAATGTGGCCCTATCCATTTATGTCAGCAAAAAATGGCAATTGCCATTCAGAGGTTTTGAAGGTGAAGACTGTTGTATCTCTGATGTGATCACTGATTGCATAAACCTAACCTCTCCTGTGTCTTATTTGCACAGCCTCATTCGGCTGATGTTTGAGAAATTGTTTTGAGGGACTGTAAGGAATATAGAAAGATATGGTTGTGTTTAAGCTTTCATCAAAAGACTAGTGAAGGGTCACAAGTCTACCAGCTACCAAAGCGTTATTATCTTCTATGAATTCCATGAAAATGCGATGCTCACATACTGAAATCTTCATGTTACCTCTAAAACTTCCTCTTCTACAGCATCTTATATCTAGCTGTCCCTTGTTACTTCATCTCCATTTTTGCATAACAAACTGGAGGTTCATCTCTTGTTCACCTGCTCCACCAAGAAGATGATTCATATCAAGCCCTTGGAAATGGAACATAATGAACTCATAAATTAAAGAATGTAGAGAAACATTAAAAAGATGCTTTGATGAAAGCGAGCAAAGCTTTTCGTCTGTGGAGAGAGGATAAGGCTGCATGCACGAAACGAATCTTTCAGTGAATTCAAAAGTGCATCACATCAGCATGACAGAGCGCCCTCCCACACTTGAATCTCATCTGCAGGGAGACACTTCACGTGGGCAAGAGAACTGGTGTTGAGGTGATGTTCAGTCAGGGACAGGCATTAAGGGTTCAGGATTATCATGTTTATGAGAATTCTCTAATATAGACAATCAACTAAGGCTGATGATGGCGTGAATAAAAAGAATAGAAAGAAAGTGACTGAACTGGCAAAACATGCTGACAGATACAAGTGTGCTTATTAAAAAACAAAAACTGGCGAGTCTATTGAATGTGTGTTAGACTACTAAAAAGACAAAATGTGGATTCAGGGATACAATTTGAGTTGTGTTGTTTATGATTATGTAAATTAGGCATTTGTAGTCACACTCATACATGGAAGATTATTTTTGACATTAGTTTTGTAGCGAATCAGCTCATGTGAAATATGAATAACTAACCATAACTAGTTATAATTAACTATTCATATTTTAGATCCGCTGTAGATATTTAGCTGACCTCTCAGGGTCAACTGTCTTGTCAATTCTAAGAACGTTAATTTCCTCGTTTTCTCACATCTTCATCTGCATCTGACCGAACCACCGACTGGGGCGGGTCCCTGGAGCCGGGCCTTTAAGGTCGGAGAAGATCCCCGGCTCTCAAGATGGGCTTATCCAATGAGAAAGGCCGGAATCCCAAGTGGGCGTTTTGAGATCCTGGGGAGTTTATGACTCTTTGTGTGGAAACATGGAACTTAGTATCTGGAACTTGAATTGAAAATACTAAAGATTCTCAGGACACTAATATATTGCCTATGTACCAACATATAATATACACTCTTGTTTAGATCATCAGAAGGCGAATTCATAGATACTAAACACGGTATATGTAAGGTTATATGAATGAGTGGTTTATCGTAAGCATGAATAAAATAGTCTATAATACAACAGATTAATACAAAACAGCAATAATATACACAATGGACTGAAGAATATGGGTGTTCATTCAAAGAAAGGTTTTCCTATGAATTAATTAGTAGAAAAGTCCATTTCTGCTCTGCCTCTCCTATGGGGACAAAGAGTGGGTTATCCTTCTCACATTCCTGGGGGGGTCATAAAACCAGTGATATCATGATTAGTTGTCATGGTGACCAAGGGGGCCTGGTGTTCAGCAGAAATCCTGGCATCCAGTTTATTGAGTGAGGGGACTGTGACGATTTGTTAATCTAATGAATAATTGATTTGTTAAATCAAATAAAAATTAGTGTGTCAGATTGGTCGAGACGCTACAGTTTTTTTGCTTGTTTTTGCCACGAGGCTTTTTTTTGTTGTCGTTGCTTTTATTTGACTATACTAAAGCATAACAATACCATAGTATGTGTGCAGCAATTTAGGAAACTTGCTAAGTTCACATACATGTTTCTCAGAAAAACAATGCTACAGCCAGTTTGAAATGTTTTTGTTTTTGGTTAATGTGGTTCCGCCCACTGCCAATATACCCAATAGTATTTCGACACCCTGGTGGAAAACACAGTGTATTGCAGCCAAGGAAGCCAGCAAACAAACTGGGTCAGGATCACAAATTCTATCTGACCTAAAAGACCTTGGAATCCATCTAAAACGCTCTATCACCAGAGGCAAATTCAAACGTGGATAAATCAACACATAAGGCTCATCGCCTTCCATTGTCAATTTCATTCAATCCAGTTGCTTGTCCTCAATCTGGCAACCCGCATGAGTGTTGAGTTTGAGAAATCACTCTCTCCAATATTTTGAATTTGGACTGCAGTACCCATTTCAACTACTAGCTGTCAATATTACATACTGCACCTTTAATATAGCATTTTATCAATACTGAAAAGAGCCTATGTGCTTTTTGCTTCAGCTACATCGCTACTGCTGAGGCACACTGGGTAAGTTATGTATATATTACACCGACTGAAGTTATGTGACCTTTAATCCTTTTCCTATTTCGTTTTTAAGTGTGATTTTAGAGAATCCAGTGCTAATATTTTTCAGTTGAATCTCTACAGGCGTAAATCAATGTAGTCCACAGGGCTGCTTACAGCAAGGCCAGCTTTCATTCTGTCTACCGGAGCAGAATAAACAGATCTGTCTGCTCACATGGGAACTGGCCAAGATTAGCTTTATTGGAAACAGAGCGAGTTAAGATATCACAGAAAGATGCTGCCTCACACATGGATTTCTGGCTAGCTTTATCTATCAAAGATGATGCCTGTTGTTGTAAGCCCTGCTATGTCGGGGAGCTTGGCTCCTGTTGAACCACCTGTTTTATTGCTGTCAACAAGATTAGACCCAACTAGCCTGCATCGTAATACTGTCAATGGAGATGCTTGGCAAAATCAGCTCATCATTGGCAATTTAGAAACACATCTGGCATCTGTTGTTTTCATTAGAGCATTGCAGGGCTACAGCAAGGCTTGTCGGAAGGAGTCTGCGTGCCGAACCCCTCGTAAAATGCCCCTTTTCTATTACTGTCAACTTCATGGTAGGGGTTGCATTGATTGGTCAGCTTGTTGGCTTGTTGTCACATTGGATCTGTATTGAGTAGTCAACATGACAAGTAATATATACTGTATAGCAAATCTCAACTGCTTGTTCCTTGTTTGCTTGTTATGAAGCGCAATTTAACAACCCATGGTATTGAATTCAGTTCTCTTTCACAGCATATCACACATGAACGGAGAAATCCACAAAAAATATGTCAAATTGTCCATTTGGTATTTACCTAAACACACTCGGTTATGTCTTAAGTGAATCTAAACAGTTTGGAGAATATTGGATGTGTATCAGTATATCGCATCCCTGGGACAGCAACCTAATTTGGTTGCTGTTTTCTGTGTCTATAATATTAATCAAACAACAAAAGAAAGAGGAAAAAATCACTCACTGCTCTTGAATGAATCAGTTTTGTAGCCCCAATAAGGATAAATCTAAATTTAGGTTACATAAGTATGTCTGCTTGAAAAGATGAAGAATGTTGTTATATAGAATGCATATTATATAACCATTGGTATTTCATTAACAGGAAGAAGACCACGTTCTTGTTTGTTTAAGAGAAGTGATTTTATTTAATTTTAAGATATAAGACATGTTATATGTCACAACTTTTAAATCTGTGTCTATATTGCATGTTCAAACATTAATGTCTTTCATATTAACAGATAAATAAATGTTTTATCTAGGAATATATATTGAGTTTGGACATAAAAAAAAGCTTGATAATTGCATAACACTGTAACTAAACCCATTAGATTTTACTGACTAAATCTACTGAAGATTTAGTTGACTAAAATATGATGATAGTCGACTAAAAATAAAACAAAAACAATTCAAATGACTAAAATACAGAGGTGGGACCAAGTCTTTGTTTTGCAAGTCACAAGTAAGTCTCGAGTCTTTGCATTCCAGTCTCGAGTCAAGTCCCGAGTCAAGACAGGCAAGTTCAAGTCGAGTTGCAAGTCCTCAGCTTTAAGATTCAAGTCTTAAACAAGTCATTAGTGCTTTTTGCCCAAATTACTGTCTCCGTATTAATTACAATATCAAATTCATAGTAATTTATATCAGGAAGGCAGGTAGAATATGTTTGACATAGTTCAATTTCATGTGAGATGGGTGCTCAAGTTCAATTTAGCTGCTCAAGTTCAATTTAGGGATTGTGCCAAAATAGGATAAGCAGTGAAAAAAACTATTTTATTAGTAACAGAATAGCAAAGACAACATAATTTCATAGAAATAACAGCTGCAACATACTTTGCAAGTGTGCATAAGAATAGCTATATGCTTCTAGGTGTTATATCTAAGCCAATGAGACATTATGTGGAACCTCAATGAAACTGATTTAAAAATATGTGAGCGGAAACGCAGAAAGAACTGCTTTGAAAGAACTAGAAGAAATAACTGCAAGCAT
>NW_015507407.1:17853-18111 GCF_001515645.1 Sinocyclocheilus grahami | reverse complement strand
ATGAGTGCCTGCAAGAGGGAGAAAAATTGAGAAGCCTATATTTTAGTTATATATGCGATACTCATTTTGTGAAAGGAACACTTCTTCAAATTATATTTTAAATTATCATTAGGCCTATTGTCACTTGCTCACTTCAGACATTAGGACTAATGTGCATTTTTCTTCTTCAAATTATAGCTAATTGGTTTGCAATGATTAATTTTAAATCTAGATTAAATCAAGGTTTATCTAATAATTCTGTTGCACCAAACTTCAAAC
>NW_015507407.1:12041-17724 GCF_001515645.1 Sinocyclocheilus grahami | reverse complement strand
TGGATTAACTTTAAACTTAACCCTTAAATGCATACCTCAGGTCTTTAGCGACCCCGGGACATCATTCTCTACCCTCTCCCCTTGTTAAGTTAGACATCAACTTTCTTAGTATTCCTCAATCTATTAATTATAAACAATATAACAAGAAAAAAAAATAGTAAAATGTAAAAGAATGCCAGTTTTCTGATAATTTTTTTGTAAAAAGTGTAAAGGGTCGCTAGAGACCCGAGGTATGTAAATGTGTAAGTATTTTTTCCTGCACAACTATATTTACATATCTGATGACTCAATATGTGCAATGCATATTTTTTCCTCAAGGTGGCACTGTTTGATACACAATAAGGACGTGACGTTTCATTCATAATTACCGCAGACATAAAACAAACGAATATCATCAGCAAAAATTGAAGTGGTTTGAATGGCTTTACTGCAGAGCATTTATACGCAATGAAATATAAATGTCACTGTCATTTGATGCTGGATGTGGTGAATAAGCTGCCAGTGATCAAAATATTAAATATGAAGTCATTGAGAACGATAGTTTTGAGAATATGGTTGAGATCGTGAATATGAGGCAGATGTAATGTAATCTGTAATTGTTCTTAAAATATCAAGAGAGTTTTTTTTTGCTATTGCAGCAGTTAAAGATCCATCCGTGCTGTATATATAGGTCCGGGTCGCTAAAGACCGGAATATGTAATAATGATTGGCGAAACAGTCATGCATTTAAGGGTTAATGGAGGTTTAAATAAAAAAAAAATGCACATGCCATTAAAATATGTAACTGATCGAACAAAAACAGGTCTCAGAGGTGTTTATTATAAATAAAAATTTAAATGAAAGCACATCGAGTTGGCTGAGTGCGAGGGTCATGGCGGGATGCGGATCCATCACTCATGGTGCACCTCGGTGTCGGACAAACAGAATAAGTGAGGAATATTTAACAGCAGCAGTCACGGTGATGATGAGGCGAGCACCAGTGAAGTGATCGCGGCCGCGCATCTCGTTTCTCATGCCCGCTCTGTGTGTCTGCTGGGTGGCGATCAAACGGACAGGGCAGCGCTTTTCACGAGTGGAGATCGCTACTAGACGAATCATGTAATTTGTTATTTTTATTATCTCCTTATAGCACTTATAGCGCTCCCTGAACCCAGTCTCTGGCTTATTGCCAGTCAAGCGCAAGCACGCTGCAGGGATGCCTCTATAACGACTTTGATCTGATCATAAAGTCTTTCCGAGTCACAGGGCTCAAGTCCAAGTCAAGTCTCGAGTCCTTGCTGTCAGTCTAAGTCTAGTCTCAAGTCTTCTTTAATTATGTCGAGTCGAGTCGCAAGTCATCAAATTTGGGACTCGAGTCCGAGTCAAGTCTCGAGTCAAGTGACTCGAGTCCACACCCCTGCTAAAATATGACTAAAACTAAATGGCATTTTCATCAAAAGACTGACTAAAACTAAATCAAAATGAGCTGTCAAAATTAGCACTGGCATATTGCCAAAATCATCATCATCATCATCATCATCTTCTTCTTCTTCTTCTTCTTCATTTTATGGATTGGTAACTGACATACAAACAAGAATCCACCTCATCTCCATACATCAATGTATCGCTGTATTATACAGTACTTTAAAGTACAGGAAAATACAGAGGAAAGTCCAGTGGTGTAATGTAACGAAGTAATAATACTTTGTCATAGTATTTAAGTATGTTTTGGGAGAATCTCTTCTTTACTTGAGTTTTAATATTTCTGTCAACTTTCACTTTTGCTCCACTATATTTCCTAATTAAAATGTATACTTTTACTCTGATACTGTCACGCCCATGGACTGTCCTTATGTTCCTGTGTTGTATTTTGTGCTCCCCATTACCCAGTTTCTCCCTTGTTGATTATGTTCGCCGGCCGCTCCGAAGTCAAGCCTGCCGGCCGTTCCACAGTCAAGCCCGCTAGCCATTTCACTCCCAAGCTCTCAGCAGCTGTTTCCCTCACCTCAAACCAAACGGGAAGCATGAGAAGAAAAAGACTGTTGGCTCCAGCCCCTGAGTCCGCTCCTGAAAGGGCTCCAGTTCCCACTTCCAGCTCAAGGAGGGCTCCAGTCCGCAAGTCAAGCCCAGAGAGGGCTTCTGTTCCCCCATCCATCCCAGGGAGGGCTCCCGTTCCCACGTCCAGTCCAGAGAGGGCCCCCATTCCCGAGTCAAGCCCTCAGGCCTCAGAACCCGAAATTTCCCCCAAGGAATTATTATTTTTTGTTTGGGTGGGGGCTATAGGGCTCCGGCCTTAAAGGCCGGGCTGAGTGCAGAGTGCCCCCCCTCTCTCTCCCGTGTTTACTGAGTTTACTTTCCCACATTTTTTTCAGTACAGTGTAATGTGAAATGCATTATTGCATATCTGACACAGAAGGTCAACCTGTCATAAGCAGTTGTGCATTCTAGCCAAATCCAATAACCCTGAGCATCCTGTGTACCACTTTGATGCATATCCTTCCTCTGAGCTTCCAAGCTATTATCACAAGACACATGATGTGCTTCTCCCAGCGGCCTCAATCTCTGCACAAATGAAATAGAGAAATGTATCACATATGTCAGCTAGACTTTCCTTTTGAATCTGTGATGAGGAAAATCTGGCCCAAAGCTGCAGCTTCTGTCAATCAAAGATCTGCTCTGAGATCTGCTCTGAGATCTGCTGGTAACTGTTTGGCTCCAGCTTTCTTAAAAGACTGCTGACACATCTTCCCCTCCAACTCTTGAAGACGACCAACTCTGGTTCACAATCTTGCACAGAATCTCAAAGGTCTCTTGTGTTTACAAAGCTCATGCTATGATCAGGTGTGTATATGTAACCGCAGGGCGAATGGTAACCTAAAAATAGGTCTTAAAAAACTTCAATGCCAGCAGCAGTTGTGAGGCCTTTAAATTCAGAGGTGCACTCTGAATATTAACAGCCAGCTTCTGCTATGACTGTCAGTTATATATCTCGTAAATGCATGTGAAGTCGTTTAGATACTCATTACATTTGAGACTAGGGGCTTGGTCATTTTCTCACTGATGGCATCATAATTGCAAAAGACTCTGAAATAACAGACTTTCAGACAATCATTTTTACAACCTAGCAAGTAAGTGTGCCAGAGGCGGTTGTGACTGATTGGTACTTTCAACCAATCTGGGATCATTTCTCAAAAATTATGTCACACTTTAGACCAATTCTTACTATTAATGAACAATTTACTATGACATTTGCCTCAATAAACTCATAATTTACTGTTTGTTAATAATTAGTTAGGTAGTTGTAAAGTTTCGGTATGGGGTAGGATTAAGGGATTTAAAATAGGGTCATGCAGAATAAGGCATTAATGTGTGCTTTATAAGTACAATATCCTAGTAATGATGCTGTTATTTTAATGACAAATGTCGAGAGCGCATTATTGTTACATGAAAGCTCATAAATATAATGCGCAAGTGCGAATCTCTACGCTCGCACGCGGGTTTCCTTTGCTCTCGCACAAAACCGGACGTGCACGCTCAGATACACGCTGCTCTAGCCCAGAGAGAGTACACGCACTAGGGATGGGCGATACCCCTTATTTTGTTTTCGATACAATACCGATATTTTGAAAAAGACTGTTGGCTCCAGCCCCTGAGTCCGCTCCTGAAAGGGCTCCAGTTCCCACTTCCAGCTCAAGGAGGGCTCCAGTCCGCAAGTCAAGCCCAGAGAGGGCTTCTGTTCCCCCATCCATCCCAGGGAGGGCTCCCGTTCCCACGTCCAGTCCAGAGAGGGCCCCCATTCCCGAGTCAAGCCCTCAGGCCTCAGAACCCGAAATTTCCCCGAAGGAATTATTATTTTTTGTTTGGGTGGGGGCTATAGGGCTCCGGCCTTAAAGGCCGGGCTGAGTGCAGAGTGCCCCCCCTCTCTCTCCCGTGTTTACTGAGTTTACTTTCCCACATTTTTTTCAGTACAGTGTAATGTGAAATGCATTATTGCATATCTGACACAGAAGGTCAACCTGTCATAAGCAGTTGTGCATTCTAGCCAAATCCAATAACCCTGAGCATCCTGTGTACCACTTTGATGCATATCCTTCCTCTGAGCTTCCAAGCTATTATCACAAGACACATGATGTGCTTCTCCCAGCGGCCTCAATCTCTGCACAAATGAAATAGAGAAATGTATCACATATGTCAGCTAGACTTTCCTTTTGAATCTGTGATGAGGAAAATCTGGCCCAAAGCTGCAGCTTCTGTCAATCAAAGATCTGCTCTGAGATCTGCTCTGAGATCTGCTGGTAACTGTTTGGCTCCAGCTTTCTTAAAAGACTGCTGACACATCTTCCCCTCCAACTCTTGAAGACGACCAACTCTGGTTCACAATCTTGCACAGAATCTCAAAGGTCTCTTGTGTTTACAAAGCTCATGCTATGATCAGGTGTGTATATGTAACCGCAGGGCGAATGGTAACAACCTAAAAATAGGTCTTAAAAAACTTCAATGCCAGCAGCAGTTGTGAGGCCTTTAAATTCAGAGGTGCACTCTGAATATTAACAGCCAGCTTCTGCTATGACTGTCAGTTATATATCTCGTAAATGCATGTGAAGTCGTTTAGATACTCATTACATTTGAGACTAGGGGCTTGGTCATTTTCTCACTGATGGCATCATAATTGCAAAAGACTCTGAAATAACAGACTTTCAGACAATCATTTTTACAACCTAGCAAGTAAGTGTGCCAGAGGCGGTTGTGACTGATTGGTACTTTCAACCAATCTGGGATCATTTCTCAAAAATTATGTCACACTTTAGACCAATTCTTACTATTAATGAACAATTTACTATGACATTTGCCTCAATAAACTCATAATTTACTGTTTGTTAATAATTAGTTAGGTAGTTGTAAAGTTTCGGTATGGGGTAGGATTAAGGGATTTAAAATAGGGTCATGCAGAATAAGGCATTAATGTGTGCTTTATAAGTACAATATCCTAGTAATGATGCTGTTATTTTAATGACAAATGTCGAGAGCGCATTATTGTTACATGAAAGCTCATAAATATAATGCGCAAGTGCGAATCTCTACGCTCGCACGCGGGTTTCCTTTGCTCTCGCACAAAACCGGACGTGCGCGCTCAGATACACGCTGCTCTAGCCCAGAGAGAGTGCACGCACTTAAAACGTGTCTCCTCTCACTCAAACTGTGTCCTGTGCACTCTCAAATCTCTGTGTGCTCATGCGCTATAGATAATAATTATTTTCACACCAGAATTAAACGTTGTCAAAGGGTATCATTATGCACTTTTAAACCACTTAACTTTGTTTAAAACACATTTTAACCCGTTTAATCCCACATTTTTCCCAGACATGAAAATATCCAAATGATGCGTCATTAGTAACCCTTTGAAATAATAAAAAAAAAATTTTGGGGAAAAGTGTGTGAAAAATTGTATTTTATGGTCAGTCACAATTGTATTAATTGGGATAATGTGTATACTGAATTAACATATTTCTGCAGTCATAAAAATAGTTATATATCTTAGCCCGGCTATTTTAAACTGTTTGATCACATTCTAGGGTTACTATTATGCATAAAAAAACCCTTATACAACATTGTTAGGAATACTGAGATCAAATACAAAAAAATACAACCATCAACATATTTCAAAATTGTTACTTTTTTGTAACATATATCATCACATTTCTAT
>NW_015507407.1:3261-11936 GCF_001515645.1 Sinocyclocheilus grahami | reverse complement strand
TTGAATGCACTGTCAGAAGTGAGTGAATGCTCTCTTTGATTGATTGGTTCTGTCTTGCAACTATTGCGTGTGTTCAGATGAGCAGGAAAATAGTTCTATCCTACACAAATACTCGCTAACAAAGGTTATTCGTCCAATTCAATGCATATTGTATGCATTATTATTATTATTTATTATTATTTAATTTTTTTGTTAAATAAACAAAACCACTGGTAAATAAAACGCACCTTAGTATTGATATTTTTTGTTTGAGTATCGATACTTTCGATACTCGCGTCAGTATCGATATATCGATACTTCGGATCGATACACCCATCCCTAATGCGCACTTAAAACGTGTCTCTCCTCTCGCTCAAACTGTGTCCTGTGCACTCACAAATTTCTCTATGCTCAAGCGTTAGATATTAGCTCTTTTCGCTCCTGAATTAAACGTTGTCAAAAGTTACCAACCAATCAGATTTCAATGATGGATCTGTAATTTCTTTACAATTTAATACTACTGCTTAGTCATAATAATCAAATATTAGAAATCAGTCGGGTGCTTGGATGAATTGGAAATAACCTAGTTTAACAGTTTGGTCAAACTCTGAACGATGTATCTAAACACAAACAAAAAAAGCATATGAAGTTCTTGTGGTCATATATTTACATTTACATTTAATCATTTAGCAGACTCTTTTATCCAAAGAAAAAATTGTGTACTTGGATTGATACACAATAGGTACTATTGTACTACTTAAGAGACTTAATACTTAATACCTATACTTAAGATTTGGAGACCAAATATAACACTATAATGAATTTCTCATATTTGTCATCCACTATATTATATTATATTGTGTTTAATGCATTTACAGTCAATGTAATTACATGTAACTGCCATATAACTGTATATTCACTGTTTTAGAGGAGAGTGCCATTGAATGTGTAGCTAATATTAAGTAGGTTTTCATGAAAAAAAAAAAATCTAACTGAAATCAGAACTGAAAACAAACACTGGATTAAAAAAAGAAAACTCCCAATAAATGTCCAAACAGCGATGTTATCAGAACATTTATTGTGAACATATCTTGCATCATTTACATCTATTTTTGCATTTGATGTTGATTTGATAGGAATTGTTACTTATTATTGCCTTAAGATTTGGAGACCAAATATAACACTATAATGAATTTCTCATATTTGTCATCCACTATATTATATTATATTGTGTTTAATGCATTTACAGTCAATGTAATTACATGTAACTGCCATATAACTGTATATTCACTGTTTTAGAGGAGAGTGCCATTGAATGTGTAGCTAATATTAAGTAGGTTTTCATGAAAAAAAAAAATCTAACTGAAATCAGAACTGAAAACAAACACTGGATTAAAAAAAGAAAACTCCCAATAAATGTCCAAACAGCGATGTTATCAGAACATTTATTGTGAACATATCTTGCATCATTTACATCTATTTTTGCATTTGATGTTGATTTGATAGGAATTGTTACTTATTATTGCCATCATACCAACTGAGAATTTATTGCAATGATTTTAAATTCAGTTGAGGTATCTGACATATTATGACATACTATTGATCTTTTATATGAAGTCTTTAGAGCCATAGACTATAATATGTTATTTTTAGATAAATTGCTCAGATACCAACCAGGACAGAGGTTTTATGTACAAATCATCCAAGGACCCAGTTCCTAATAATTTCTAATTCTAATGGGGCTGACGAGACGTGAGACGTGTGGATCCATCTGCAAGCTTTATTAAAGAGACGTGGTAAACAGGCAGGGTCAAACAATGGCAAACAGGTATATGGTGGGCAAAACACAAGAATAGTCCTAGGGCAAGCGTAGGTCACCGATCGGCAGACAGAATCACAGGGGCGAGACGAGGGGGAAAAATCCATGAAAACAGGCAAAGATCAGAAACCGCAAAAACAGGCAAGGCAACACAAGGAAAACACGGAGACTCGGAAAGGGGTACAGGGTAAACAATACTCAGCAGAGAAAGGTGGTTAGAATGGGTGTTATATAGTGAGTGAGGTGATTAGAAACAGCTGTGTGCAATGAGTGCAATCAGTGCAGTGTGCAAATCGTGCAAAGAATGATGGGATATGTAGTCCGGGGTGCTATGCAACAGTTTGTGTTGTGCGAGAGTCAATGTAATGGAAAGGGTGACCTCTGGTGGTGAATAAATTGAAGTACATGGACCGAATTCGTGACACTAATATAGGCTACATTTCATTAACATTGAAGAAGGGGAAGTCGTGGCCTAATGGTTAGAGAGTTGGACTCGTAACCCGAATGTTGCGGGTTTGAGTCTCGTACCGGCAGGGATTGTAGGTGGGGGGAGTGAATATACAGTGCTCTCTCCCACCTTCAATACTACGACTGAGGTGCCCTTAAGCAAGGCACTGAACCCCCAACTGCTCCCTGGGCACTGCAGCATAAATGGCTGCCCACTGCTCTGGGTGTGTGTTCACAGTGTGTTTGTTCACTGCTGTGTGTGTGTACTTTGGATGGGTTAAATGCAGAGCACTAATTCCAAGTATGGGTCACCAGCCAATTAGATTTCACGCATTTGCATCGGTCAGTCGTGGAGGTCTGATTGGTTAAAGCTTTATTTATATAGCACCTTTTAAAACAGTGTTTACAAAGTACTTTACAGAGAGATGCATTTGTGCATTCACAGAAAATAACAAAATACAAACATAAAAGAGATAAAGTGGGCCTAGTAAAACAAAGTACAATAACCAGTTTATATATAGTTTAAATACAACAATAAAAAAATCAAGGAAAGGTCCTGAACAAATCTGTTTTTGAGACTACTTTTTATAAGTGCATAATAACTTTTGACAACGTTTAATTCAGGTGTGAAAATAATTAATATCTAGCACTTGAGAGAGATTTGAGAGTGCACAGGACACAGTTTGAGCGAGAGGAGAGACACATTTTAAGTGCGCATATTCTCTCTGGGAGAGAGCAGTGTGTATCTGAGCGCACACGTCCGGTTTTGTGCGAGAGCAAAGGAAATCCGCATGCGAGCGGAGAGATTCGCGCTCGGTCATTATATTTATGAGCTTTCGCACAACAATAATGCGCTCTCGAAATTTGTCATTAAAATAACGCCATAGTAATATAGTAATATGCTAATAAGCTATCTCTGAACTAAAGTATTGCCAAAAAATTCTGATGGTGTTTATACATAGTATTTATGTATATAGTTTACATTTATTTTTACATTTTCTGAAATGTGTTGATTTTGCCAGTGCAAAACACAATGTAAGGTGTTTCGAAAGCCTTAAGAAGAGAGAGAGAAAAATTTTAATAAAAAAGTGCAGTCTGATGTTGTTTACTATGCTATTATTATTATTGTTGTTGTTGTTATTTTAAGGTTGCTTTAGGTCTAAGTTGTTTACAGCATTCAGGGATTTCATTGGCCTCCTTCATTCTTGTATTATTTCTACATTTCTAAAGGGGCTAATCTGACAAAACATTTCATACATCTTTCTAGATACTTCAAATTAGTTTTTTTTCTCAATCTGTATATTATGTATTTTTTTGTCTTTATTAATTTGTTGTATTGTTTTAATTATTTTTACTTCATAATACAGGATATAATTATTACTATTACACTCCCTCATTAGCATGACTAAATACAAGGCCTACATATTAAGTCATTTGTTTATTATGAAAGCTGCTGTGCTACACATTATTCACATCAAGTGAGTAGAGGATTAGTCTTCATTTTACACATAACACATAGTGCTATTGAGGAGCTGATAACCATGCCGACCAGTGGTTCAACTGTGCAGGCTGAAGAGCTTGTGTAATTCTACCTCTCTGACCCACTGGGCTCTTTGTTGGTGATTTCTGCTAAAGCTTGACAGACTCGCAGCATGTAATCCTTTGTGATGATTACTGGCAGGCTGTAATGAAATACTCTTTTGTCATGCTCTGCATTAGCCACAATTGGGCACCATAAAATTAATTAATTATCGGTGCTCATTATAGAGAGACAGAGACCAAATTATATTTGATGTGTGCAAAATAAATTATCTTAAAGGGGTCATATGATGCTGCTAAAAATAACATTATTTTGTGTATTTGGTGTAATGAAATGTGTTTATGCGGTTTAAGGTTAAAAAAACACATAATTTTTCACATACTGTACATTATTGTTTCTCCTCTATGCCCTGCCTTTCTGAAACGCGTCGATTTTTACAAAGCTCATCAGTCTGAAAAAGCGAGGTGTGCTCTGATTGGCCAGCTATCCAGTGCGTTGTGATTGGCCGAATTCCTCAAGCGTGTGACGGAATTGTTACGCCCCTTACCATATTGTGAGGCTTGCAGCAACCACATGTGACAACCCCGGGCTGGACTCCGCTTCGTCCACGGCGAAAGCCGATCCGGCGATCGACTGCGCGAAGTTGATGTATTTCCTCAGCAACCAGCATGGATCAGCTCCAGGCATGACGAAGTGATATCGTCCTCTGTTGGAAGGCCAAACAAAGTAATTTCACGTTCACAACGAAGCACACAGCGCCTTCACGACATGGCGGCGGCGGTAACAATACTACAGCGAGAATAAAGTTACGCCTTCTTTCTTTGCGTGAACATTTGGGCGGCGTTATGCAAATCTTCCCAGATAGTGACGTAGGTATGTGGGGCCGTGTTAAAACAAGCCGTTTTAGGTAGGCGTGGTTGACTCTTAACTTTTATAAAGAATATCTCTTTGGATTTGAGACTTTAGTCTTTGCAACTTTACAGATCTTCTTTATGCAGCAAGAGCTTGTAACACTCCAAAGAGAAAGGAAAAATTGAAATTGCATCATATGACCCCTTTAAGTATGACCGAAGCGAATGGACTCATGATAAGTCTTTTAATGCTACACTGTTGGTGTTATCAAAGAACCTATGATTGTTCTTCAGCATTTTAAAACCATATTAGTCAAAAAAGTCAGTTCGCTATATCATCTATCTTTTAAATTTTCAGAGAGTCTTTGTTTTATTAGCTTTTGGTTTTAGATTGTTATATCTTCAAATGGGTGTCATTAACTGATTCCAGCTAAACGTGTACGTCACAGATCGAACCCAAGCAAAAACACATCCTTCACGCTTTTGAGGTCACATAGTCACAAATGACCAATGCATCAAATTATGTCACTGCCTTTCTCCCAGTGTCATTCTAGAGGTTGAACTCAGGTAAAGCTTTCCATCAAGCTGTGTGTGTGTGTGTGTGTGTTATTATTATTTTTTATTTTTTTAACACCCTGTTCTTTGCAAATTGCAAAAGTCCACCTCTGCTTTAACACATTGTCAGCTTCGGTGCTTATGAAAGTAGTTATATATCCAGGCAGGCAGAAATTAACAGAATTAGGTGGCTGAGTGTGTTGCTCTTCCTGAATGCTTCAGACACCAGCCTGCTTTCTGGTGCCAGGGTCAGAGTCGTGCTACATTTACTCTAATGGCTTCAGCACAGAAGCTTTCTCCAGAGGTAAACAAGACCTGCAACCTTCATTTTTTACAATTTTGATTTACTTTTTTTATTACATCCACTATTATACTAAAGCAGCCAGTAGACACATCCAAACTGCACTCAATATACGTTCTGATGATTTTTCAGTCACTAACTTGACATTACCATCCTGACTTCTTGCTAAAGACATTTTAGACAAAACCAAGTTTACTTATGATTCACACAAGCAAAGTTACACAGGTGTATCCATCCATCCATCTAAGAAACAAATACATCTATTCAGGGGTAACAAAAGAACAGGGAAAAGGTATCCACATTTAATTGTACTTGGCTATTTAGTATTTAGATTTTAAAATTATACTTTGTTTATAAAGAAACCAGTCCATTCTCAGTTTTCTCAATGTCTTGACATTGAGAAATACACTCTGAAACCAATATCTTAAAACATTTTACCTGAAATTCTTAAACAACACTAGGCTTATATTATGTACTACAGGTATATGCTCACAAGAAAAATAAATGTGTATGAGTTTGTAGAAGACAGTATAACAATGTTGGGACCAATTTTGGCATCATCACATGTCTCTGTTGATTTTGTGTGTTTATGCTAGTGTTATCATCTAGAGAAATTAATAACCTTAAAAAGTTAATGCACTTACGAAAAAAAAAGCCTCACATTTGGTGTCCTTATTAAATACTTAGAAAAACACCACACATGTGTCCTCTTCTTTCTTTCTTTCTTTCTTTCTTGACTATGATTTTTTTTTTATTCTAGTCACCCATTCTAAATATGATACATTAGAATGCATGCAATCTTTTAAAAAGGTTAACAAATAAATCCTATTATTTTGACTGCTTTCCACAAAGACACCAGGAAGGGACAGCATGTACTGGAACTAGACATGTTGCTGATGTGGAGCAAACTCCACCAACAGGAATTGCATAATTATCATTTGTCCGTTTGGAAAATTAATTCCAGATCAAAAAGTGAGTTTAGAAAACATTGCATCTAAAATAACAAACTGACAAAAAAAATGCTTTTACAAAAATACAGGCTTCATATTTCTGCTTTTAATATCTCCCGCTATCTTGCCTGATGGGCTTCCATTATAAGTGCATTAGTCTAAATGCATTTGCTTTTTTGCAAATATAGGGACATGTTCTTTTGTTTTGATAATAAACCACAGATCACAAAAGCTTAACTTGACTTATTTGAATTGTTTAACTTTATTCAAACTTTATTTTCAGAAAACTTTAATTTATTTAAAATCAGTCTGTTAGTGTAGCAAGTTTTCCGTTTGCACTGTTTATATTTTAGGATGAAATTGCTGTTTGTGTGACTGCTCTGGCACTTGTGCCACATTTGCTTTGGCATTTACTACATAACATCTGACAGGCAGTAAGACTGGTAGCCAACAGGGAAGTCGTGGCCTAATGGTTAGAGAGTTGGACTTGTAACCCAAACGTTGCGGGTTCGAGTCTCGTACCGGCAGGGATTGTAGGTAGGGGGAGTGAATGTACAGTGCTCTCTCCCACCTTCAATACCATGACTGAGGTGCCCTTGAGCAAGGCACTGAACCCCCAACTGCTCCCCAGGTGCCACAGCAAAAAGAATGGCTGCCCACTGCTCTGGGTGTGTGTTCATGGTGTGTGTGTGTGTTCACTGCTGTGTGTGTGTGCACTTCGGATGGGATAAATGCAGTGCACTAATTCCGAGTATGGGTCACCATACTTGGCGTCACTTTCACTGTCAAAGCTTTTTATAGTTTGTACAAACAAATCAAATTACATTCTAACTAAGCATAAGCATGCAGAATTACATTACATTTTAATTTCAGACACATAAATTCCTGAACAGATTGCTGTCATTTTTGAGTTGCAAAATTAAACTTATACTGGTTTAAACCAAGATCCAGTCCTCCAACTGCCACCCATTGTACTGTTGTAGATTGCAACGGTCCCCTACATTTCTCTTTGCAGGTGTGAAGCCCACAAGGAGATGGCCCTATTCAACGCTGCTCGCTGGAGCTGGTGTAATCGCTAAATACCTCGAGATGGGCATCCCGGGGTATAGAAAGGCAGATAATAAAGAAAATAATTAGCGTAGCTGCTGTTCATAACGTTTCAAGCAAGAAATATATTTGTGACTTTTATCTGATCTAACTTGGAACAAGGGTGAGATTAAGATTCATTATGCGAATGCTTGGCTGAAGAGATGTGTCTTTAATCTAGATTTAAACAGAGCGAGTGTGTTTGAGCCCCGAACATTATCAGGAAGACTATTCCAGAGTTTAGGAGCCAGATGAGAAAATTATCTCCCTCCTTTAGTTGACTTGGATATCCTAGGTACTACTAAAAGTCCAGAGTTTTGTGACCTTAGGGAGCGTGATGGATTATAGGGCATAGGAAGATCAGTTAAATATACAGGAGCTAAACCATTTAGTGCCTTATAGGTCAGTAGCAATATTTTGAAATCAATATGGAACTTAATAGGTAACCAGTGTAGAGATGATAAAATTGGGGTAATATGATCATATTTTTTTGACCTGGTAAGAACTCTAGCAGCTGCATTTTGGACGAGCTGTAGCTTGTTTATTGAAGATTCAGGACAACTAGCTAGTAGTGCATTACAGTGATCTAGTCGAGAGGTCATGAGTGCATGAACTAGCTTTTCTGTGTCAGAAACAGATAACACATTCCCTATGTTTGTTTGTTTATTTATTTTCTCAGTTGAGGAAACGCGGTTACTGTACAAGACTGCTGTGGTAAAGAGAGAACTAAGCCTGAAGGCAAAGCTCTCAATATACCAGTCGATCTATGTTCTGACCCTCACCTATGGTCATGAGCCTTGGGTAATGACTGAAAGAACAAGATTGCACGGTACAAGCAGCTAAAAATTAGTTTTCTCTGCAATGTGTCTAGGCTGACCCTGAGAGACAGGGTGTGTAGCTTGGGCATCCGGGGAGGGATTCAGAGCCGCTGCTCCTCCAGAAAGGACCCAGTTGAGGTGGTCCGGGCATCTGGTCAGGATAGCATGTCCAACTGGGAAGAGACCTCAGGGCAGACCCAAGACATGCTGGAGGGATTATAATGCCTTGGGATTCCATAGGATGTGCTAGAGGAAGTGGCCAGTGAAAAGGACGAATGGGCATCCTTACTCAGCTTGCCTCCACCTCAACCCAGTCCCGGATAAATGGT
>NW_015507407.1:0-3019 GCF_001515645.1 Sinocyclocheilus grahami | reverse complement strand
CCCAAAACTGAAATTATTTATCAGGTTTTTTTTTTTTTTTTTTTTACTGTTATGCAATATCAAAACACGGTGAAGAAGATGCAGAAACAAGCAATAGTATATGTAAGTGTAAGAAATATGTAAACATCATATAAATCAAATCTGCCTAACGTAACCGAATGAAATTTCGACCCAGGAAGTGGTGTAGAATTGTGCATGTTTCGATCATCGTTCAGAATCCGGATGTAATCTCTGCAAAAATGCAATTTTCTCAATTTTTAGTTTGGAATGTTGCTATGTATGTATGTATGTATGTATCTATGCATGTATTTATTTATTCATTTAATGAAACTTCATTTAACTTATTTTAATGACACCCACATTCAAGTGTTGATAAAAAAATTAAAAAAAAACATGAAGCCATTTGTTTATTTTTTTTGATCTGTCAAATGCGATGGCATTCAAACATTTTAAGTCTGACTTAATCACCCCAAAGCAACTATATTTAAAAGCAAATTTAGAAATTATTTTAACCACTCGGTGTTCAATACATTATACAGAATTTGACAAGGCGAAACG
This sequence comes from Sinocyclocheilus grahami, assembly GCF_001515645.1. Classification (NCBI taxonomy): domain Eukaryota; kingdom Metazoa; phylum Chordata; class Actinopteri; order Cypriniformes; family Cyprinidae; genus Sinocyclocheilus; species Sinocyclocheilus grahami. The sequence continues at coordinate 2,461 of NW_015507407.1, read as the reverse complement.
AAAGTTTGTCAATCATTCAGACTTCGGCAGGGCAGTCTGCGGGATGATGGTAGAATGGTGCAAAGAGAAGAAAGAACAAGAGGTTGTGGTTGGAGATTGAAAGGGTAGCTGTGATTGATAGCATGCTGATGTATCTGGGTCTGCAAGACAGCTTTCGGCCAGGCTGAAGAGAATTGTGGGCTGAGAGAAAGTGAGAGGTAGTGAGTGAATGAACAGGAATGTGTGGAGCTGATGGAGGAGGAGAGCGGTCAGTGATGGTAATTGAAGGGTCAGTCAACTGTGAAAGACTCTGAAGACACTGAAGGAGGTTTGGAAGAGTTGGAGTTGAGTGTACAGTGACTTTAATGGCAGTTCATGGTGGAACAGTGTGACAGATGTATGCCAAAGATGACAATGAACCACAATGTAAACAAAACCAAAGGGTTACTCAGACACTGTATATGCTTGCAGATATTTATGCGAATAAAAAGACAGCAGCTTGGCCTAAAATTGTCTTGAGACGCAATTACTTTGATTTTGACCTACTGAATTTGTTGCATCTTTTGTTAAAATAAATTAATTGTAATGTCATATTATAGTGTCCTACACCATTACACCCAAATCACTTGAGCTTCTACATAGCCAAATTATAACACTAGAGAATTATGACTGTACGTAAATATTTCAAGATTAACAGACCTACAGTTCAACTTTTAAGTGATTTGTATTTGAGACAGTTTAATTAACGTCATGCGGCAAATCCAGTGAAAAATGTGTACCAACCAATAAATTGCACGTGAAAATTACTGAAAGTTTATGTCTTTGTTTCACTGTTTACAGAAAAAGACATTCAGTACAAACAAAAGTGCTTCAAGTCAGCAGATACAAGTTAGCTAGTAGTAGCTGCTTCCCTTGATCTTCCTTTCTTGATCCTCAGAACTCTTTTAAAAGGTATCTGTTTCACACCAATCTTTCATGATTTTAAGTTTTTTAACATTCACTTTTGTATGAAAAATTGATGCAATGATTTCTGAACCATTCTCAGCTGTTGTGTAAAATACAGATTTCTGTTTTATAAAGTAGTATACTACTGTTCTGATGTGAGAAAACTCAAAAAACAAATAAGGTTTGTTATTTTCCAACACGAAAGAGCATTATGGTTTTAGCGATACGCCCCGGACATTTGAATTCTGAACCACCTCAATATGTACCTGAAGCAACATAATAAAAATGTAGCAATACGTGCATATATCAACAAAATAAAAAATGTGTCATTGTCACATATTGAAGCGTATTTTAACGCCACTAACTAGACATTTCGCTTTCAAGCTGCCATGAAAAGTGCAGTAAGGTATAGGTGTTGCAGAAACATTGGCACAAGCACATATGTCCTTCCAGTGACCCTGGGTTGCAATGGAAATGATCCAGTGTGTGAGTGAACTGTCCAAATGAATCAAGCGATTCCTTCACAAATCAACCACATTGTCCAACATTGTCTGATTGAAAACACACAACATGAATTGCTGTCAGGAAAAATTATTCTCATGTTGGTATATGGTAATCTCCATTGACAGACAAGGGTTTATCAGTAATGTTAAGGAGAGATCTACCGCTGTAGTGACAGTTAGGTTTTGTTTCTCCAACAACAGCTATATTGTTTTCTATATTTCCATACCACTTCATCTTTTGCAGGGTTGCGGGTCATTTAATGTGTTTTGTATGTATTTGTCATAGTGAAAACAGCATTTATTTGCATCCTGTTATTTGAATCAGAAAGAACAGATTCTAGATTGTGTGGTGAATGTATAGAGTAGAGCAGGTATTGTGGATATATAGGGCTGTCAGTGTACGTGATGCTGCATTTTATTGAAAATACATTGGATATTAACTAAACATCTTTAATACTTGTTGGCTTTAATAAGATTTCCCCAAGAAATAGGAATAAATGAACGTGTTGTCCGCCATGATTTCTGTTGTTTCCAACAAAGCACTTGAATGCAACAAACTGTGAATTACGACTTCAGAAGTTGGACGTATGAAATTTCAGATAGCATGTTTAGTGTGGTGCATCAATATTTTGATGATACTGACCTAACATTAAATCCACCCTTTTCTGATCTCATTCTTCTTCCTTTTCCCTTCACACATCAGCTTGAAAAAAGAAAAGAAAGAAAAAGTGGAAAGTACATGGAAATACAGTGGCTAAAGGGCATTTAATACTGAGAATAACGTGTTTAACGAGTATTTAGTAGACCTACAATACACTGTTTTTTTTTGTTTTTAGTATGTATCACTTCTGCCTGACATCCAGGCTTAATGTTGTTCAAATTTTCCCACTTTTTTTTTTTGGCATATACTATTTTGATGTGAGGGAACACAAGGAACTCAAAATAATGCTAGAACTGATATTTGGATAACTGTGCTACAATGTTGGTTGGTCTCTCACTGTCTGTACAAATGCATGAGGCAGACAAGTGGATGT
>NW_015507406.1:89066-90488 GCF_001515645.1 Sinocyclocheilus grahami | reverse complement strand
AGCCGTACCGTGCCGTACCATGCAGTGGAAAAGTGCCATAAGTGTGCCATTTGCGTTTGGAACCTGTTGCTGTCAACCCACATCATGCAGTCAAAGGATCTCTCCATACAAGTGAAACAGACAATTGTTAGGCTTCAAAAACAAAACAAATCCATCAGAGAGATAGCAGGAACATTAGGAGTGGGCAAATAAACAGTTTTGTACAATCTGAGAAAAAAAGAACGCACTGGTGATAGGGTTGGGTACCAAACTCGGTACTTTTAAGGGTAAAGACCGAATTGCGTCAGTACTACCGAGTACCGATTCACGTTAAATCAATCGGTGCCAAATTTCGGTACCTGAGAACGCATCTGGGCGCATACGCTACAGAGAGAGAAAGAGAGACCCTGTGACGTGATGTCACCCCTGCAACTCGTTCAAACAACACACAGGGCAAGCCGAAATGTTCTGAAGTGTGATTACATTTCTAGGGCCATATGGTTTCTGTGAAAACGCGGACGGGATCATAGAGTCCATTTATAAAAACTTAATTTACTGTATAGCGCGGAATGCCATGGAATTCGACGATTTTGGACGAATAAATCAAAAGTAGCCACTGCCACTTAATTTAAATCATGATATGAAGTAGTGTCTGTGAATATTAAAATGCAAATAGACGGGTTAAATATGAATCCTGCATGTTCCGCTTGCCTCTGTATGTATGAATGGCGGAAACGCGGTTTTGTTTACTACACAAATACTGAAGCACACGTGACATTCGCGGTGATTTCCGGCCTCTCCGTCTCACTATATGACGGCATGAACACAAAAACTTAATCTTCAGAGCTGCTGTGAGAGTCACTTTGCGAGAATTTTACCATTTTATTTGAGAAAACTAGCATCATCATACTGTATACACACAGAAACGTCATGGCAACCTGTCAAAATAAGAGTATGGTTTAACATATAACAGAAATATATTACTCTTGTATTACATTTGCAAAGTATAATGTACATCTTTAAATATTCAATTTTCTATAAAATTTAAATAAAACAATTAAATGATAAAAATAAATATTACAACTAGATTAATCACTTAATTGTAGAAAAAAAAATACAATTAGTATATTAAAAATTTTTCTAAAGGAATATTCACACAATTTTTCTTCCATGTATTAATTTCAACAGTAAACCTCAGTTTGTTTGCCAAAAAATAAAAGGGTTTAATTTTCATTTGATTTAAAATAAATGTTTAATGCCTTCATTTGATTTTCAGAAAAATTAAAACAAGAATTTCTGGGGAGAAAAAAAGAAAGAAAGAATGAATGAAACAGTTTGTAGGGCCCTATTGTTCAAAATGTTGAAATTGAGACTTTTGGACTTATTTTTTCACTGAAATAAATGTTTTTGTAATTACAGAGAGAGTAAAGTACCTAAAAAAGG
>NW_015507406.1:86688-87884 GCF_001515645.1 Sinocyclocheilus grahami | reverse complement strand
TAACCTTGGCCCGATCTGTGCCTTGCCACAATTCTGTCTCTGAGCTCTTCAGGCAGTTCCTTTGACCTCATGATTCTCATTTGCTCTGACATGCACTGTGAGCTGTAAGGTCTTATATAGACAGGTGTGTGGCTTTCCTAATCAAGTCCAATCAGTATAATCAAACACAGCTGGACTCAAATGAAGGTGTAGAACCATCTCAAGGATGATCAGAAGAAATGGACAGCACCTGAGTTAAATATATGAGTGTCACAGCAAAGGGTCTGAATACTTAGGACCATGTGATATTTCAGTTTTTCTTTTTTAATAAATCTGCAAAAATGTCAACAATTCTGTGTTTTTCTGTCAATATGGGGTGCTGTGTGTACATTAATGAGGAAAAAAAATTAACTTAAATGATTTTAGCAAATGGCTGCAATATAACAAAGAGTGAAAAATGTAAGGGGGTCTGAATACTTTCCGTACCCACTGAATGTCGAATGTCACCTAACCAAATCCGAAAAACAGGTCTCATCGCTTCCACTTGTCGGAGAATGTGTTAACAGCGTATTAAATAATAGCGATATCTATGGACTTTTAAGATAATCAGTTAAACTAGCTAGCTATTTTTAGTTTTGACGTTTTATTCCATTTTTATATCTAAATGTTAGTGAAAAGAATAAAAATAAAAACACTTTTAGATATCAGTCCGCATATGTGATGGACATTAGTTATGATCATCTTTGGTATCTACTTTGAAGGCATCTTGAGTAAAACTGCTTCATTTTTAATGAAGCATATGCAAAATGCTTAAACCGGAAGCGACGAGACCCGGTTAACAGAAAATGGAAGTCTGTTGCACATAACCCCTATCAAGAGAAGACTTCACAAGAGCAAATACATAGGGTTCACCACAAGGTGCAAACCATTCATAAGCCTTAAGAATAGAAAGGCCAGCTTAGACTTTGCCAAAAAAGCATCTAAAAAAGCCAGACCACTTCTGGAAAAGCATTCTTTGGACGGCTGAAATTAAGATGAACCTGTACCAGAATGATGGGAAGAAAAAAGTATAGAGACGGCTTGGAACAGCTCATGATCCAAAGCATACAACATCATCTGTGAAACATGGTGGAAGCAGTGTGATGTCATGGGCATGTATGGCTTCCAGTGGCACTGGGTTACTGGTATTATTGATGATGTGACAGAAGACAAAAGCG
>NW_015507406.1:79361-86671 GCF_001515645.1 Sinocyclocheilus grahami | reverse complement strand
ATGGACTTTTAAGATAATCAGTTAAACTAGCTAGCTATTTTTATTTTTGACGTTTTATTCCATTTTTATATCTAAATTTTAGTGAAAAGAATAAAAATAAAAAAACTTTTAGATATCAGTCCGCATATGTGATGGACATTAGTTATGATCATCTTTGGTATCTACTTTGAAGGCATCTTGAGTAAAACTGCTTCATTTTGCAAATGATAAACACCTGTGTCTCGTTTCAGTAATTGGTGTGGAGAGACCAGATAAAAGGGGCCACCTGGAGCATGTAAAGGGAGAGACTGACTGGGAACTCAAGCCACACAGGGAGACTGGTTGCGGGAGCCGGAATTGTATGCAGATTTATATTCTGAGTTATTTAATAAGTGATTGAAAGCGCAGTGGGCACCACTTCTTTTGTTTGTGCCAGAGAACCTCAAATAAAGCACGAGTCCCAGTCACGCCGACCCTGTCTTCTTCCTTCCCCCCTTTGAACCACATCACATCTGTATATAAAACAGAGCTTTTGTGTTAGTTACATCTTACTTAAATACAGAACAATGTGATTATTGGCCTCCAGGTTAAATGTTATAAATATATACTGTAACAAAATTGTACATCAAATTTCATGTTGATCATTGTTAGTTGCTTAGATTTTGTTGTTGGTTTGTCATTGGTTTATTTTATCAATTGATTCTGTTTTTACAGGAGCTGGAAAAGGTTTGGTTTTGTGTGACTGATGGGACGGTTTCAGTCTGGAGAGTCAGAGATCAACTCTCTGAACAGAGATCCAGAGACACACAGGACTCAGAGCTCAGCCTCGCTTTACTCCGTGCCACTGACGCTCAGGAGAGTGTGTGACAGTCATGGATCCAGCGATCAAACCTCCACAGAGTCTCTGGGTTCAGACTGTAACGCTGGAGAACAGCAGATGCTGCAGACGCCACTGAAGATGTGCTCAGTCAGACTGCTGGACTGCAGGAAGATGATGAAGACGAAGAGAGAAACCACAGCTGAGGAACAACAGAGTAATGATGAGGATGAAGTTTCTATTCCATCAGGTAATTTTGTTCCTTCAACCCTCTACGCACACCTTGGCAATATAATCGCCACAGGTTAAATGTTATAAATATATACTGTAACATTTGCCAAAATTGTACATCAAATTTCATGTTGATCATTGTTAGTTGCTTAGATTTTGTTGTTGGTTTGTCATTGGTTTATTTTATCAATTGATTCTGTTTTTACAGGAGCTGGAAAAGGTTTGGTTTTGTGTGACTGATGGGACGGTTTCAGTCTGGAGAGTCAGAGATCAACTCTCTGAACAGAGATCCAGAGACACACAGGACTCAGAGCTCAGCCTCGCTTTACTCCGTTCCACTGACGCTCAGGAGAGTGTGTGACAGTCATGGATCCAGCAATCAAACCTCCACAGAGTCTCTGGGTTCAGACTGTAACGCTGGAGAACAGCAGATGCTGCAGACGCCACTGAAGATGTCCTCAGTCAAACTGCTGGACTGCAGGAAGATGATGAAGATGAAGAGAGAAACCACAGCTGAGGAACAACAGAGTAATGATGAGGATGAAGTTTCTATTCCATCAGGTAATTTTGTTCCTTCAACCCTCTACGCACACCTTGGCAATATAATCGCCTTTGGCTAGTACATTTTTTTTGTTTACTTGCCAGACTGATCTACTATTTTACGCGCACACACACACACGTTTACTTGGCTATCTAAATGGGGACATTACATAGACTTCTATTGTTTTTATATACAGATAGTTATACACTTTTTAACCTAAACCCACCCCTACCCCTCACAGAAAAAATCAGCATTTTTACAATTTCAAAAGTTAAAAAAAGACTTTTGTTTACATTTTAACTGAACTTAGGACTGGTGGTGGTGTTTAAGATATTGTTGGTCATAGGTAATAGTAATTATTATTAAAAGATACTACTACTACTACTACTATTATTATCTGCTGGGTTCATGAATATTAATCCCGTTGTCGCTCGCTCTAACTGATTTGCTGAAATCAAAATGGGGACGGTAATAGATGAGCGCCAACCAACGAGAGCTGTTTGCGCATTAGCGACAGGAAAATACAACAAAGAATATGGTTTACATGTAGTGCGTCGATTCAGCGTGCTATGCAAGACTCTCGCTCTCTCTCTTTGCATGTGTGAGAAACACAGCTCTATCAGTAAAGCGACGGCGAGTCATGCTCCTTCACTCTAGTTTACGGTACGCCAAATACAGGTGCGCTGCGTGTTACATGCTGTGCATCCATTGAGTACATGACATGATCCATTGGGCTCATCCAAATAGTACAGATCGCTTGACGGAGAGTGAAACTCTTAAGCACTCAGTCAGCGTGTTTATCGAGTGAAAATCTGTGTTGAACGCCTCTCACACACATACTGGCATGTAAAATCTAAGAATTTATTAGCCAATGGCTAATGTTAGACATTATTTAGTCGCCCAGAGTAAGATTTAGTCGCATATGTAGATGGTTGTCCTTTAGTGTTTTTATCTTTTTACGACATTTCTGCCATGCCAAGACACTTCAAAATCACTCAAAAGTAGGGCTGGGTATCGAGTTTGATACTTTTTAGGCACCGACAGAATTGCCTCGATACCATCGTGTATCGAAAAACGTCTCGTCGTTCGGTACCAAATTTCGATACCTAAGGAGTTAATCTCATCAGCGTCAGTGAGCCAATAATTCGACTAGAAGAGGTGCGGCGCAGATCGAGTGTTGATATTTACTAGATTTAAGACTCATGAACACTAAATCCTAATTCAGTACTAAATATAAAACTGTTGCAAGTCAACAAAAAAGATACACTGTTTTATCCTTATCCTTTTTATCTTTAATAATGTTTATGTTAGTAAATGTTAATGAGTTGAAATCATTTTCCAATGTGTATTTGCATATTAAATAGCAAGCAATTTAGTTTTAATTCAGTATACTTTGTTATAGTGGTTACAGAATTAGTTATTTAATTCAATTCACAATATTTATTTATTAATTTTATAAGTAATCCAATGTTAACAGGTGGGGAGGAAAGAAATTTACTTAAGAAATTTATTTAAAATGTAATATGTAGAACACTGGAATTGTTGCGTATTAAGTAAAATTTTATATAAAAATGTTATATAAAAATAAATCATAGCAGGTTTGAAAGGCTGAAATTTAAATATGAAAATATAAAAAGTTAAGTTATGCATCAAGAAATTAAATCAAACAAATGTTGAATCGGTTAGAAATATAATAGTCAAGTCACCTTTATTTATATAGCACTTTATACAATACGGATTGCGTCAAAGCAGCTTTACAGTGTCAGACAGGAAAATAGTTTGTCAATAATGCAAGAAGACGGTAACAAAGAGTCATTTTTCCAGCTAAAGTCAGTGGACTGTATAATTGATTTATTAATAGACTTAGAAAGTTAGCTTTTGCTGGTAGATGCCTTATTTGAAGAAGCCCTGAAGATAATCGTACTGGACTGAAATATTCTTTTTTTATGAATCGCCTTTGGTGCACTTGTAAAACTTTCTTATCAAATGTTTTTTTTTTTCAATAGAAGCTTATTGATCACGGTTCTTAGACTCAGACTAATTAATTAAGTAAGGGATAATGCACGGGTAGCTGTGCATTAAACAATTTTAATGCACAACGTGGAGGCCAAGAACCACCCGACGCAAAGCTTATAACATGGTCATTTGCCAGCATTGACATCTTAAAAGCTGTTTATTATGTTTGCAGCAGAATATTTAACCGGAAGGGTAAAAATGACCATTATTTTTGTCAGTTACGGCTCTTTAGATCTAGCATTCTGCCCACTTTAAATCAGATACAGAGATGAAATAGTGCGGTAAGACCACATTTATTTGAATGAATTATCGATCGAGAGAGAGATGACAGTTGTGTGTGTGAGTTACCTGTGTCTCCGCGTCTCTCTCTACAAACAATGAAGCTGTTTAGTTACTTCAAAAACGGTGATTTTACCCCCTCCTTGCTGAGAAATATAATGTAGCGATCTAGTATCTAGGGTATTTTATAAATATTTTTTATATATTTTTATAAAAGTCGCAGGGCTTGAAAATACACAACAAAGTAAGTTGATCCACATTTGACAGCCTCTGAACTTGGTCAATACTAATCTTATTAATAGCTTACATTTCTTCCCCACCGCAGAAACCACCACAGGTTCATCAATGCCGTCAAAATTATAATTTTTTTTTAGGGCTGCACGATAAATTGCATGCGATTGTCATGCGCATCTCGTCAGTAAAGCTGGTTCTGTGATTAGTAGTAAATCTCCATCACGTGCTTTCAGATGGAGCGGCATTTCATACACCGAGCCGTTGTTCACTGACAAGCTACGCAATATCGCGTTCATCTGCGATTATGAATGCGATATTGCGTAGCTTGTCAGTTACTGTTTACAATGCGTGGAATGGTGCGCTTTGTTTGATTGAGCGGATGTATCGCATTCTGTGGGAGACTGGCGTTTGTTGCGGTTTGGAAAGATAGGGAGAAAACATGACCGAATAACACAGCGGATACCGCATTTTGCGCAAAATTAAAAAATGACTTTTCAATACCGACCAGATACAATACTGATTTTGGCAGGAATGGCGTTTATCGCGTTTTGGAACCAAACTCTTCATATTCTGTTCCTTAAAAAAAACTGCACATGCATAGTTAGTCTTTTCAGATGTTTCATATTTCAGGGAAATCACTCAACTGACCGGATAGATTATAAGTGGGTTTGAGTTTTTACCTGCATCATTAAGGCCTGGGCCAAAGTATGGATAGAGTTTCTCAGTGAAAGTCTGACCAGTGAAAGAGTAGATATGAGAGCTGGAGCCCACGTCATAAAAAGAGACCAGACCCTCCTCATAATCCACAAACACTCCCACCTTCTCAGGTGTCTTTGTGTAAGAGAAAGCAACTGCTGGATTATCACAAGCTATACACTGACTCCGATTAATTGATATCATTGACCAGAGACCATCCTCAGGGCTCGGACTAATGTCCCCCTTCCTCTTAATGGATTCTCTGGCCACTCCTAAACTCCACCCAGTCTTTCCCTTCACCTGCACCTCATAGTAAAATCTGCCTGAATTGAATCCCTGCTTTGCCAGAACACAAATGTCATTAAATCTCTTTGGGTTTTCTGGGATGTCCTGCTTAAAGTCTCCATGACTGACTTGCTTTCCATCATCAGACAGGATGAGATATGGATTCGCTGAATCAGGATCCAGAGTCACATCCACTAGATGAGAGATTAGACATTATCAATCAACTTCATCAACAAAACATTTTCATATGTTTATAAAGCAGATTATAAATTATTTTAAGTGTATTGAAGAAAATGGTGTCGGTCATACTGTACCTGCATACTTCTGTACACACCCCAACCCTGTGGACACAGATGGCATTATAATGTGACTTAATTCTGTATTGGAATATTTCAGATATCATTGATTTTATCTCTATTTACTGTGAAAACAAACCTATTGAATCTACTCAAACTTGACAATTTGTACTCAGTTTGTTTAGGTAGATTTTATCCCATGTGTTGAGTACCTAATTTTAACCGCTATGACCCATTAATAGAAATTTGATAAAGTCTACCTAACATTTGTCAATGTTTTACACAATTAATTGCTGACAAAAAAGCAAATATGCAATATTCACTTAATTCATGTACCGACCTACAGAGACCACAGGACATTCAGAGTCATGTCAAAATCCAACAAATGGTGCTTCAAATTAAAAACTCCTTAATGCTGTTATCGTATGATTGGTAAGGTTGAAAAATCAAGCATTGCGTTAGTTCAGGCGGGCCACGTCAGTCAAGCTCGCGTCAGCTGATAGTCAGCTGTTCTTGACGTGTACCAATCCAGCTTTGACACTTGTCACAGCGGTCCATTTAAATTCCCATTCTCCGGCATCTCTTCTATCGCATCGCTGTTAGCAAATCAACTCCCTCCTCCAACCCCAACTGAACCTGTAATCTAATCAGATTTTTTTTCTCCTCTCCTCTTCATATACAGTTCATTATTGCAAGCATGTTCTATCATGTATTTTGTATTTTCTACAACTCATGCAAATTGTAATTGTTTATGCATATACTGAATCTGTTCTGTACCCCAGGGGGGTTTGACTTGCTGCTCTCCCTGCTCTGTCCAAGCATGGCTGCATGGACAGGCATGGGGAGTTTTGCCCAGAACAGAACCATACTGCCAACACTAACTGTATGCTATATAATTATACTTTGACGAAGTAGACCTGACTGAATTGGTATGAATCTTTAGCAGATGTCGTAGCATATGTCCTGAAATGACATGTCTACATAAAAAAATGCAGCCAAAAATGGCCAGCCGTTAAAAACGTCAAAAAATGGACATATTCTTACTTTGTGTGAAAATGAGTATGTGTACTAAACAATATATTTCAGCCAATATATTTGTTAGGTCTGGCCCATAATGACTATGTCATATATGCCTGTATTGTATGTGGACAAAGTACAAACTTATCAAAAATGTGTACATGTAAAGATACGGTCACTCTGAAGTAAAATAAGTTGGCTGAAGTAAAATAAGTCCACTTCAAAAGGAGATATTTTATTGAACAGAAATCACTTTTCAAAAACTACAACAAACGACTCGTTTGAACTACAACAAATATTTTCCAGGATTTGTGATATCACAAATACCGACGAATGGGACGAGACCAGGTTGAGCTGCACTAGAGAAGGCAACGAGTGTTATCACTATGTCGGAGACACGCTAGCTTTCCCAAGGCAGACAAACTTAGAGTGTTTACAATCATCCGGGTTTAAAGGGGTCATATGATGCGATTTAAATTTTTCCTTTCTCTTTGGAGTGTTACAAGCTCTTAGTGCATAAAGAAGATCTGTTGCAAAGACTAAAGTCTCAAATCCAAAGAGATATTCTTTATAAAAGTTAAGAGTCAGCCACACCTGCCTAAAACGGCTCGTTCTAACACACCCCCACATATCTACCTCACTATATGGGAAGATTTGCATAACGCTGCCCAAATGTTCACGCAAAGAAAGAAGGCGTAACTTTTATTCTCGCTGTAGTATTGTTGTTGCCACCGCCGTCATGTCGTGAATGCGCTGTGTGATTCATTGTGAAAGCGAAACTACTTTGTTAGGCCTTCCCAAAGAGGACGTTATCTGCTTCGTCATGCCTGGAGCTGATCCGTGCTGGTTGCTGAGGAAATACTTCAACTTCGCGCTGTGGATCGCCGGATCGGCTTTCACCATGGACGAAGCAGAGTCC
>NW_015507406.1:60528-79297 GCF_001515645.1 Sinocyclocheilus grahami | reverse complement strand
GCAACGCGTAAAAAGACAGTATAAGTCATTATAATCCATAATTATGTCCCCACTGGATGCAACGAATGCCTCGTTTATAATGGGTTTTCATGTTTTTGTCTCGTCGCTCTGGCCAGACAGTGCATCATCACAATGTGGTAAGGGGCATAACATTTCCGTCACACGCTTGAGGTGTTCGGCCAATCACAACGCACTGGATAGCTGGCCAATCACAGCACACCTCGCTTTTTCAGAACGATGAGCTTTGTAAAAATCGACGCATTTCAGAAAGGCGGGGCATAGAGGAGAAACAAAAATGTACAGTATGTGGAAAATAATGTGTTTTTTGAACCTTAAACCGCATAAACACATTTCATTACACCAAATACACAAAATAATGTTCTTTTGACCCCTTTAAATCGCGCTCAAATTTATTTGATTATGACGCAATATTTACACTGAAGCGCGCAGCAGGCAGCTATGGTAAGGGGCATGACATTTCCCGACCAGGCGCTGAGTGCTGCCAATCACAACACACACTGGCCCAGCTAACCAATCACAGCACATTTCGTATTTCAGAAGGCAGGCCTTCATTTGTTACAGGAACTATTCGAGCTGTTCATGCCAGCCTGGGGAGAGAGCTTTGTAATAATGTAAAAGATGTGAAAAATAATGTGTTTTTCGAACAACCTAGTATGAGAGCATGTTCTAGTACACCCCCAAAACAAAATCAAGACTTTGTAAAAGAGCATAATAGGACCCCTTTAAGTGGAGATTCCAAGACTGTTGACTTTGCAGTAAAAACAGTAATTATATTAGAAAAGATAAATATGGCAGAAATGCTCTGTTTTTCTACACTGTACTTGATGATGTTCACATACCAGTTTGACTGAGTTTTTTATTTAGAGCCTTGTGAGTTTTCTTCAGTTGTGTCAAAGCTCTATGCAGAGGGAGCACATTCACATCCGAGTCAATCCTGATCTCAGTCCAGTTCTTGGTGTGTGGATGACTGCACAGAGATGAGTACATCTACAGCAGGAGAGAGAAGACTATTACATATGGAATTTGTTTTTCTATTTTTAATTACGCTAATTCAAGATGCTTCATTCATTCATTCAATATGTTCGTACGCAAGAGCTTTCAAACACAATTAAGGCAAGCCGCCCCCAGGTGATTAGGGTATCCAAAGTATGGATATCACCTTGCGTCCTCAAAAGATTTGCAAAGTTCATAATTCTTGTTTTATATTGTTGACATATTAGAGTTAAAGGATTTTACAAATGAGATTTTGGATTTCTATTTGAATCATTCCATAAATCAGAAAATAATGTCAACAGCCAAAATAAAATACTTTTTCACCATGCTGTTATGAATAAAATATCATATAAAATCAGGTGAACAAACCCCTCTGTAAAACCCTTCAGAATATAGATAGGAATAAAACTGTAAAGTTTGGTGTGTGTAAGTGCTGCTGAAGAGATTTTTGACTCCAGGGTGCCAGGGTTGTTATAGTTAACTGAAACTAAAACTATTAAAAAAATTGTTAAGTAACTTAACTAAAACTAATGTTCACTGAACTAAAATATAAAAACATAAACTTAGATTATTTCAGCTAGTTGCCAAGGTAACATATTGAATAGAGGGAGGGATTTTATATTTGCGCTCCTCCCTCATCTCTCACTAGCAGCAAACTAACGGTTGGAGGGGCATGGTTAAGCATATTCTGCCCAAGCCATGGCTCAAGCCGTCAAACTGATGTTTTGAGAGAAGGAATCATAGATATATATAGGTAGATTCCCCATTCGACTGCGCCAAGCACATAGACGCGTCCGCCATCTTTAACGGTCAACTTGACGTCATTCACCATAATCAATGAATATTCGAAGATGCCACAATCCTGCACAGCTGATGGTTGTAAAAACCACCATGATTTAAATTCCCGAAGAAACGGCATAACCGTTCACAGGTGAGGTGAGGTGTTGGTTTGTGTTTTTAAATGTATTAACTTAATATTACAAGTTTTGAAACATTGGTAACTTATGTTACTGTTATGGTGAATGACGTCAAGTTCACCCTTTGAATATGGCGGACGGCTTATGTATAGTGGCCCATAGATGCAGTCGCTAAAGAGGCATCTACATATATCTATGGAAGGAATGCCATTCTAGAGCGGAAGCAAACGTTCAGATTTTGATTAAAGATTACCAAGACGATTTGTTTCAGTGGATTAACTTGCATGAATACATTGTTCACCTCAAGACTAGCAATGGACGCAAACAAAATTTATTTTGTAAATTTTAATTTCATGCAGATTTTAACAAATGATATTCTGCATTCTCACTAGGGATGTAATGATTCACTCAACTCACGATGTGATACGATTCACAATACTGATTTCACAATATGATTTTCTAACGATTTTTCCCCCCAACCAAATTAGATTTAAGACCAATTATAAATGAAAAGGTGTCCTTTTATTATTGCTTGGGCAAAATGCTGCACATTTCTTTGTGAAATTGTCAAATAACAAAACTAAATTGAAATTTTAAAACATCACATATTTATATCAATGTTCAACCAGCTCGCAGTGCATCGTTACATCCCTAATTCTCTCTGATGAGGCAGATGTTGACAGACCTGCAGGAGGTGCAGATGATCGTCAGTGTGTGAGAGCTGCTCCAGCTCAGTGTTTCTCCTCTTCAGCTCAGTGATTTCCTGCTGCAGCTCTTTAATGAGATCTTCAGCCTGTTTCTCTGCTGCTTTCTGCTGTTCCTCCATCATCTTCAGCAGCTCAGACTGACATCTTTCAATGGAGCGGATCAGATCAGTGAAGAGCTCAACACTGGCCGATTTCTCTTCCTCTGTGTTCCTCTAATGAATGAGATCAATTAACAGGCTCATGTATTATGTTTACATGTACTGTATATTTAAAGGGTTCACTCAAATACGAAAATGCTCTCATCATCTACAGATGTGTAATGTGAAATGTGTTTATCCATTTAATTCAGAACCTTTATTAAGCAGATTGAAATACACTGCTAAAAAAAATTAAGGGAGCAAGTAATTGTCACGGCCTGGGATAAATGGAGGACTCGGATGCAGAGGAGTAGTGAGAGAGGAGATCAGCTCGTGATCGGTGCACTCCCGCTGCAAGATCAGCACCGATTGCCCAGACCAGGAGCTGCTGAAAATGACAGGGCAACACAGACAACAAGAGGAGCCGAGAAGGCACCCTGAACCGTGACAGTAATCATCACAGTGTAACACCAAGTCAATTAAACTTCTGGGATATTAATCTGTCCAGTTAGGAAGCATAAGTGATTGTGAATCAGTTTCTCCTGCTTAGGTGGAAATGAAAGTGACAACATGTGCACTGGAGAGGCAACAACAAGACAACTCCCCAAAATGGATTTTTTTTTTTGCAGGTGATGGCCACAGAAATTTGCTCTCTCCTTGTCCTTTCTTGTCTCTTGGCATGGAGCATAGAGGACATACCGGGAGACAGGCCGTTACATGAGGAGAGCTGGACAGGTTTGTAGAAGGGAAACAACCCAGCATCAGGACTGGTATCTGCTCTTTTGTGCAAGTAGGAACAGGAGGAGCACTGCCAGAACCCTCCAAAATGACCACCAGCGGGCTACTGGTGTGCATGTTTCTGACCAACCTGTTAGAAACCGACTCCATGAGGGTGGCATGAGGGCCAAACATCCTGTGTGGGACCTACACTCACAGGCCAGCACTGTGCAGCTCAATAGGCATTTGCCAGAGAACACCAGAAATGGCAGGTCCTCCATTGACATCCCGTTCTCTTAGAAGAGAGCAGGTTCAGACTGAGAACTTGTGACGGACATGAAAGTGTCTGGAGATGCCGTGGGGAATGTTATGCTGCCTGCACCATCATCCAGCATGACCGTTTTGACGGTGGGTCAGTAATGGTCTGGGGAGGAATATTCTTGGAGGGTTGCACAGACCTCCATGTGCTCTAGCGGTACTCTTACTGCTGTTACGTACTGGGATAAAATCCTCAGAGCTGTGGTCAGACCTTACACTGGTGCAGATGGCCCTGGGTTCCTCCTGGTGCATGACAATGCCCGGCCTCATGTGGCCAGAGTGTAAGGCAGTTTCTGGATGATGAAGGCATTGATGCCATTGACTGGCCCTTGTGATCACCAGACCTGAAGCCAAATGAGAACCTCTGAGTTGTTAGGTATCAGAGCATCCAAAGCTGGCAAGTAGCACACAGGCTGTCCAGGAACTCACTGATGCCCTGATCTAGGTCTGGGAAGAGATCCCAGAGGACACCCAGCCTGTGCCCTGCAGTGTTTGCCCACAGTTCTGCACTCTTAATCCAAAGCACCTAGTGGCTTTCCCAGTGGCTCTGGTTGTGGATCTGATAGCCTTTCTCTTTGCCTCCCTGGTGTTGCCTAGTAGTGTAAACCAGTGGCGAGCGGTAACTTTCTTAACTGGGCATGCTGAGTGCTAAGATTAAGATCCCCCCCTCCTAGGGATGGGTGATATGTTATCGTTTGCGATATACCGTTAAAAATTCTCCTCAGGATAAAAATGTGTCTCCTCGCAATAATAACGATAAGCCTAGTTTATGACGTAGTTCCGTTCGCGACCGGAGTGATAACAAGCATGGTGGAAGGCGGACGTGAGGCTGAAGAGGAGCTTGTTGCTAAGCAAGGAGCTACCTCCACAATTTGGAACTGGTTTGGTTATAGAAAATCAGATGCGGCGCAAATGACCGTAATATGCAAGGTTTGCAGAAAAACAGTGGTTACAAAGAGTGGAAACACGTCCAATTTGTTCCACCATCTCAAACACAAACCAGAGTACGACAAAAGTTTGAAGATTCGCGAGGAGATGGAGACACCGACTACAAGTAATGTTAGACCTAAGGCTAAGAAAATTCCTACTCGGACGAAAATTGCCAGCGCATTTGCTAATTGCGTTCCTTATGATAAGCAAAGTAAACGATGGAAAGAATTGACAGAGGCAGGGGCGTTTTGTTTGGCAAAAGACATGTTGCCATTCATGCTTGCCGAGCGACTGAGCCGTACATTAGCCTTACGGTCCATTGTATAACGAGTGACTGGAGTTTGAACAGCTGTTGCATCCAGACAAGTTTTTTTTCCAGATGACCACATGGGTGAAAACCTTGTGAGTGGCCTGAAGCAGGTTCTTCAAGAATGAAATTTAGATGAGGAGAAACAGGTGTGCCTAACAACGGACAGTGGAACCAATATAGTAAAAGAAGTAACTCTAAACTTGTGGACAAGACTGTCTTGCTTTGGCCATTGTCTACACATTGCTATTGGTAAGTTTAATCTTTCTCTCTTAGTGTCAGTATATTTTATGCATGCACACTGAGCAAACATGAGCTTAATATTTACTGTATTTATGTATTTGTTTCTGCATTAGTAATGTAACTGCATGCAGTATTTTGAACAGGAAATCATTACATTAGGTAATATGTATATGTGACCCTGGACCATAAAACCAGTCATAAGGGTAAATTTCTTGGAACTGAGATTTATACATCATCTGAAAGCTGAATAAATAAGCTTTCCATTAGTGTATGGTTTGTTAGGATAGGACAATATTTGGAATCTGAGGGTGCAAAAAATCTAAATATTGTCCAAATGAAGTTCTTAGCTATGCATATTACTAATCAAAAATTAAGTTTTGATATATTTACAGTAGGAAATTTACAAAATATCTTCATGGAACATGATCTTTATTTAATATCCTAATGATTTTTGGCATAGAAGAAAAATCTATAATTTTGACCCATACAATGTATTTTTGGCTATTGCTACAAATATACCCCAGCGACTTAAGACTGCTTTTGTGCTCCAGGGTCACATATATTATGTGCATTTAAGATAAAATTTTTAAAAAAGTTAAATTTTTTTTGTTTAATCTATTATTTTAATTCTAACTGAACTCTCATTCTTTTCCTTTTTCCTTTTTTGTTTTTTATTGTATTATTTTATTGTTGTTTTGCAGAGAGAAGCATGAGAGATATCAGGATTGACAGAGCTGTGGGAGTTTGTAAGAAGATTGTCAGTGTTTTTCGTACAGCTGGAAAAAGCAGTGAGCACTCAAAAATGCTCAAGTAGAACTTGGCCTTCCTCCACACAAACTTGTGACTGAATCGGCAACACGATGGGGATCAAGGCAGAAGATGATTCAGCGGATGCTTCAGCAAGAGAAGGCCATAGAAGCTCAGAGTGCATCTAAAAGGCAGAGGAAGACTCTTGGAAGTTTTTTCAAGAAACCAGTTGCTGAGATGACCAGTATTTGTGAAACAGAGAAAACTGAGGCTGAATTAAACAACTACTTGCATGGGCCACTTGCAGATGATGAAAGATTTCCCTAACATCAGTCGTTTAGTGAAAAAGTACTTGTGCATCCCTGCCACAAGTACACCCTCAGAGAGGGTGTTCAGCACTGCTGGAAATGTAGTAACATGCTAAAGGTCTCTTCTGAAACCAGCTACAGTGAATATGTTAGTCTTCTTGACCAAAAATCTTAAGGTGTGAGCCCTGTTCTCTTTTTGAAAGCTGCTGAATCACATACTTCACTAGTATGTGTTATATAACTTGCACTACCAGACATTTTCATGTCAGCCTCATTTCTACATTTTGTTTACAAATTAAAAGTATATCAGTGTTTACACTTTAATTTAACTTTTATTTAAATTTAATTTCTTGATTTGTTTTTAATTTATGTGTGTTTTGCACTGTTTTGTAAACTAACTGAAGACATAGTTAGGATCTTTACTTTTTGATACAATGTTTGCAGTATTTTTACAATTTGTTCCATGGGACAAGAGTGTTGAAAACTTAGACTACCTAATTGTTGGTAGCATGTTCCACATACATATTTTTTTTTACATTCTAAGAGTGTCATTGACTGTTTCACGGTAAACTTCTTTAATTTGTCAGGTTACTTTAGTGTAATTTGTTGCTTTATTAGGATTTATTTGCAGTTGCACTTTTTCGTCATTTTGAAACCCAACTGAAGACATGGTTGGAATTGTTACTTTTGCTGTTTGCACTATTTTTGCCACTGTTTGCACCATGAGAGTATAAATAAATACAGAATCTGTGTTTACATTTTAAACTTGATGTGTAAAAATGTGTAGTTGTAATGTGATGTTTTTCAGCACAGTTACTGGAACACAATTTAAGCATAACATAATCTGCTATTTTACAGAAGAAAATTATTTCTGCAAAGGCTGGTGTTTGGATATCGTCATTGATATCGTTATCGCAATAAATACCAGAAATTATCGTGATACATTTTTTTGGCCATATCGCCCATCCCTACCCCCTCCTCATCGGCTTTTAGGACACACTCAAAGAGGGATTACAGAGGACAAATAAGAAAAACTGTGGCAAGTGTCGTTTTAAAAGTATGCGCATTTCCTACCTTACTTGTAAATGAAATTCATCTCCAATCCTTCTTCTATCATTTTAGGTTTATCCATTATTCGAATGCTAGAAATAAATATATTTGGTTTTCCAAGTAAAAACCACTAAATAACGTTTACACGTTGTTACGTAATGACACGCGGTATTCAGGGGTTGGGGATTTTATATAAAATTTATAAACTTTTTTTTTATATATATTTTATCATTTTATTAGTTTACTCAGGCATGTTGCTAAATAACCTATATCTTCAACATATATTGGCTATGACCAAAAATGTAGGAAGATTAGTTTTCAGTGCACTTTCCAAATTTTTTGCTTGAGAAAGTATGAAAATAATGTTACTATGTTTCTTATTTGATTTAGTCAAAATGGTGTTGCATCAAACAACGTGATTTTCGCAATCCAGATCTGGCAGCAATAGCGCATTTTTCCTCTTGGGCGAGCTTTTCGCCGAAACGCTTACCTCGTGCATCAAATCACACGCATGCCAGCAAACCAATGAGAATGCGCTATAATCTTGACAAGTCACAGCAATAGAGCGGAGGCGCCAAAGCTGCTGTGAATCCACTTGCCCTTAAGCTTTTATAACTGGCACAGATTTACAAAAAATTACTTGTCATAATTTGACGTACTTATTCCCAACACTTTATTAAGCTTAAAGTTACATCTCAAATAACAAGGGATCAAATCAAGTTTATATTAATTATCCCACAAATTAATTCTCTCAGATGGCCTGGGTATGTGGAGCATTCGCAGCTTATATGGACGGAACGCCACTGGTGAAACACTGCAGAGCGATCGCCCAGCAAATCCTCTGCAGCCCACCTCCAGAGGCTCTCAGTGAGTTTGCCAGCCCTGCCTTCTGCACTCTTCAACTATATCCTCGTACTTGGCACACTTCCTCTCACTGGCCTCGTCCATGTGCTCTTCCCAAGGCACAGTGCGCTCCAGCAAGAGCAATTGCTTGGTGGAATCTACGACATTAATCATGTCTACACGAAGCTGTGTGGTTATTATTTTGGTTAGGATCTGCCAAGATCCACCTCCAGTTGCCAGTCAGCAGCGGTAGTGAGGAGGCCAGACTTTGATCTCGGTTGTGAATGGGCTTTCGTTCCAGCTCTGAGAAGCTTGGTGGTCTTTGGCTTGTGGTGGACCTTGATGGAATTGATGGCTGTGCCTTTGCTCTCAGCAACTGCCTTAAGCACCTGGTCGTGGCGCCAGCGATAGCGTCCCATCTCCAATGGCTTTTGAGCAGCTACTAAGGTTCCTGGACTCCCTACTAAGCTACTAAGGTTCCAAGGACTCCCCTTCCTGAACAAAAGAGACAGGTGTCTCAATTTTGCCCCAGACATGGAAGTTTGCTGGACTTGGTAGGACATCGTAGGCAGTTTGGACTAAGAGCTTGATATTATAGAAGTCTGCTTTCCAGATGTCGGCCCAGGTGATCTTACGTTGCAGAACATTTTCCTCCCTTCCATTAACTGACATCCAATGTGTGATTTAAGTGTTCCCTTAATTTTTTGAGCAGTGTATTATAATGCATAGTCAATTTTACATTGTCTTAACTTCCACTCACTTTTCTCAGCTCTACTGAGTGCTGTATTTCTTGAATCTTCATCATTCTGTCCTGGATCATCTGTTGCACATCTGTCTTTTTCTTATCCAGCTGATTCTGCATAAACAGAAGAACACATTTATGACTGAATTTAGCTTTCCATCTTCTGACAAAAGTCTTATTTGAATATTGATTTTGAAAACCATTTAAAGACCCCATGAGCTGGTTATTTTGGATCTTTTAGTCCATGTCTGACATTTTTAAGGGTAACATATTCTGGGTAACAAAATTCACGAAATCAGCTTTTAACAGATGTAGTGAAATACTTTTGGCTTTTAAAAAAGGACATGTTCTTTAACATGTCAACACACAGGAAAGATGTATTTCATGGGATCTTTATAGTGTTTTGTTTGTATCTCTTGCCTTCTTCTGTTGACTCTCCTCCTCTACAGGAACAGTGTTGTGAGTCCTGTGGTCTCCTTCAGTGCAGGACAAACACACACACGTCTGATCATCTCTGCAGAACAGCTCCAGAGGTCTCTGGTGTTTCTGGCATATATAATCCTCCAGATTTTCCACAGCGTTGATCAGTGTGTGTTTCTTTAGACGTGGGACTCTAAGATGAGGCTCCAGGTGAGTCTCACAGTAAGAGCTTTGACACGTCAGGCAGGACTTCACGGCTTTCTGCTTTCTTTCATCACAGAAGTCACAGAACCCCTCAGATCTTTCTGGATTGAGCGTCTCCTTTAAGGTGAAGTATGTTTTTTCTGCGACACAAGTGTCACTTAGCGAATTTACAAAAATAAAGCATATTTTCAAACAACCTTGCAAAGGTTTTTGTGAAAAAAATTTCACAAGTCGTGCCTCCCCCAACTCAAGCATCACAAACACAGCTCATACGGGTGTTGTGAAGGCATGTCTCAGGTGAAAGTAGGCTACTTTCAATAAAAGGTCCGACATATTGGGATACTTTTACCTGTGTTCCTATGTGCTGTGTGAGAAGCTTAAGCAACTGAGAAGGCTAACACTGTCTAGAGCAGGCGTGGCCAGTGTCAGCCCTGAAGAGCCACACCCCTTGTCCAAATACCTGCACTTGCGATCTTTGCACTTGACCAATTGACTACTTATATGATGGATTTCCTGTATTTGGTCCAAGTGTTCAAGTGAGCATGAAGACCACAAGTATGTGTAGAACTTTTCATTACCTGATAGGACACACTTATAGTGTTGTAAATAATGCAAAATTTTACAGAGCTTTATTTTTATTTTCAATACTTTGCCTTTTAAAATCAGCTTCTAAATATCTGTTCAGTAGTCCCTGTAACAGATGACACTATTTAATTTTGTGGTGCTTCTAATTAAGTGATAAAAAGCAGTTGCAAATGTTGTAAAAATTATCACCACTACTCATTTGCACCAATAAAACATGCAACTCTTTGTTTTAGTTCCAAATTATATGTAATATCTAACTGTTATTAATTTTTAACATACATTGGAAAGGTTTCCGTGACCTCTCGCAAGATCTCGGCAAAAAGTGTCACGATTTATTTTCACAACATGATGCATGATGGGATACACTTAGTGTTTTGTTTGTATCTCTTGCCTTCTTCTGTTGACTCTCCTCCTCTACAGGAACAGTGTTGTGAGTCCTGTGGTCTCCTTCAGTGCAGGACAAACACACACACGTCTGATCATCTCTGCAGAACAGCTCCAGAGGTCTCTCATGTTTCTGGCATATATAATCCTCCAGATTTTCCACAGCGTTGATCAGTGTGTGTTTCTTTAGACGTGGGACTCTAAGATGAGGCTCCAGGTGAGTCTCACAGTAAGAGCTTTGACACGTCAGGCAGGACTTCACGGCTTTCTGCTTTCTTTCATCACAGAAGTCACAGAACCCCTCAGATCTTTCTGGATTGAGCGTCTCCTTTAAGGTGAAGTATGTTTTTTCTGCGACACAAGTGTCACTTAGCGAATTTACAAAAATAAAGCATATTTTCAAACAACCTTGCAAAGGTTTTTGTGAAAAAAATTTCACAAGTCGTGCCTCCCCCAACTCAAGCATCACAAACACAGCTCATACGGTGTTGTGAAGGCATGTCTCAGGTAAAAGTAGGCTACTTTCAATAAAAGGTCCGACATATTGGGATACTTTTACCTGTGTTCCTATGTGCTGTGTGAGAAGCTTAAGCAACTGAGAAGGCTAACACTGTCTAGAGCAGGCGTGGCCAGTGTCAGCCCTGAAGAGCCACACCCCTTGTCCAAATACCTGCACTTGCGATCTTTGCACTTGACCAATTGACTACTTATATGATGGATTTCCTGTATTTGGTCCAAGTGTTCAAGTGAGCATGAAGACCACAAGTATGTGTAGAACTTTTCATTACCTGATAGGACACACTTATAGTGTTGTAAATAATGCAAAATTTTACAGAGCTTTATTTTTATTTTCAATACTTTGCCTTTTAAAATCAGCTTCTAAATATCTGTTCAGTAGTCCCTGTAACAGATGACACTATTTAATTTTGTGGTGCTTCTAATTAAGTGATAAAAAGCAGTTGCAAATGTTGTAAAAATTATCACCACTACTCATTTGCACCAATAAAACATGCAACTCTTTGTTTTAGTTCCAAATTATATGTAATATCTAACTGTTATTAATTTTTAACATACATTGGAAAGGTTTCCGTGACCTCTCGCAAGATCTCGGCAAAAAGTGTCACGATTTATTTTCACAACATGATGCATGATGGGATACACTAAGCCTTGAATACCGCTCTGGAGCGTGGATTTAGTGTGCGTTAAGAGTACTGCGCTTTGGCATTTTTAAGACCTGGGACCAGTGTTGCCAACTAATTTTCAGCGGAAGTTGCTAAAGGAAGATTGATTTGTTGCTAAAAGTTGCTAAATGACGCGATGTCATTGCGCGGTGACGTCATTGCGTAATCACGATGCAAAATTGTGTCACTGCATCAAATCTCAGCAAAAAATATAAACAAATGTATATCTGTTAATTTAGATGTTTATAAAAAAATATAAATGCATAATATTAAAATATAAATAACTAATTTTAAATACAACATTGAATTATTAAACACTTTCACATTTTTTAACAATTACAATTTAAGTTTATTTTTATTAGCTAGTAAAACTACTCATTCTGAACAATTATAGATTTAAGCAGTGTATTAGTAGTTTGTATGCTACACTCTAAGAAAAATCTGTAAAAATAGGGCAAAATCTATTAATATGAAGGAATTTTCCGTAATTATTATTCACACGTTTTTTTTCCCTACATTTTAAATTACGCATTGTATTTTGTGTTTTCGGGTTACAGGGTGATAATGGATAATGTCCTGGAAAATTACTACCTCTTTCATTTTTTTTTAATATTTTTCTTACCGTGCACTGATCAACAAAGTCAAGTACAAGCTACTAACAAGGTGTATCATAAATGAACAATTATTAAATTATTATTATTATTAAATTAAATAATTGCTAATAATAGCCAACTTAATGTGAATTGTGTACTGCTTGGCACCTTTAGTTTCCTCTTTTTGTGTAATTTAGATGGAAAATGTGTGCCTTTTTTATCGTTTGAGTCACTTATCAAAAGTTACTAAATGTTGCCAAAAAAATTTTTTAAATAGCTAAATTTGTTGCTTCGTGCTTTTGGAAGAAAAAGTTGCTAGGGTATTCTGAAAAGTTGCTAAATCTAGCAACAAAATTGCTAAGTTGGCAACACTGCCTGGGACAGTCTTGCGCACTTACTTCCTGTCGCGCGCACGCGCTCTCAATTGGCCAAGACCACAAGTGTGGATATTTGGAAAAGGGGACAGTCCTGCAGAGTTTTGCTCCAACTCTAATAAAACACACCTGAACCAGCTAATCAAGGTTTAAAGTGGAAGTGAAGCAGTCAGTCAAGTTTAAATTATTTAGTAAACTGATTTCCACTTTAATAAAAAAATATACAGTATAACAAAACACGATTAATGTAACCGTTTAAAAGAAAAAATGATATTTTGTTATAGCTTTTGAAGCAAGGGCACCGCCATCTTGCGATTCCACAGTGTGTGACGTAGCGGGGTTGGTTCGCTCCATTGGCCAGTGAAGTAATATAAGCATTTCCTTACTTTTTGAACACATAAATGTTATTTTAACACACAAATGTGTTTGTGTTTCACCATAATTGCATGAATATCCAACACTAAACTGTCTAAATCACTAAGTTTTGATCGTAATATCCCAAACATTGTTTTCATAACGTGAGGCGCAACGTGACGTAAACAAACAATGCTTCATATAATAATTGGTTCGCTCTGTTGGCCAGTGAAGTAATATAAGCATTTCTTTACTTTTTGAACGCACGCTTGTTTTGAAATTGAGGAAGATGAACTTAAAAGGACTTTTGAGCCCATAAGAAGTCCCATAAAACCATGTCTGCATTTGTGATCGGAGAAATGACAAACAACAAGTGCTACTCTACACTGCCCAAAAAACTTGCGTTTGAATCGTCAGTGGCAAATTCTTTAAATATAAAAAACGTTCTTACAGTCTGTGAGTCAGAACAGCCGGCATTATAGTCTACTCTCCCAGGATCAGGAAACAGTCCTCCATAAAATGTGCTGCACACATCTGAATATTTGGGTTGAAGTGTTCTGGAACAGTGTTGTAAATACAACTTAACTACTTATTTCTAGTCGTGTCCCCTTTTGGAAGAACAAAGAAAGTAGTTTCACTTTCACAATGAAACAGCGTCACACACCGCGGCCTTGAGTGAGCTGAGGTGGGCGGGCTTGAGAATGGCATGACCTGCGGATTCGACGAAGGAGCGTCCGGCAAGGTGGATCCAGAGTCTTTGCAACTTTACAGATCTTCTTTATGCACCAAGAGCTTGTAACACTCCAAAGAGAAAGGAAAAACTGAAATCGCATCATATGACCCCTTTAATGCATTTGAGCCGATACAGTGAGGGGACCGAGCAGTATAACCGTTTCTGGTGGACGAAGTCATGAACCTGCTGGTTTGGGGTGAAGAGCGGGTTGGAGATAATACGTGTTTTCGTAGATACTTGTCAAGACAGTGATTCTGACATAATTTTGTGTGCATTTGCTCAAGAAGATGTGAAAGAGGACTCAATTTGGTACGTGCGTGCTGTCTGATCTCTGGCTTTTAGTGTGTGTGCGCTAGAGGTCTGCTACCTGACCCAAGCCCGACGGGTCCCGAAATACTTTCGGGTTCGGGTTAATGTTTAATGAATAGCTTCGGGTTCCGGTCGGGCTTGGGTTTATAGCTAAAATAATACTATGTGCAGTAGGCTACGCTGCTTTCATAGATGCACACACACACACACACACACATTAGTGCACACGACAACACAGCACGGAAACTTTTATTAGTAAAATAGCTTTGACAGGCTACTGACACGCAACTTTATATTTCTCTGCAATGAGGGGGTAAAAACGCTGTTTTTGAAGTAAATAAGCCTCATTGTTTGTAGAGAGAGGCGCGCAGACACAGGTTCACACAAGCAACTTTCATCCCTCTCTCTCTCGCTAATTCAAATAAAAGATATAATTAATTAATTCAAATAAATGCGATCTTACCACACTGCATCTCTGTGTCTGATTTAAAGCAGGCCGAATGCTAACGAGCCTTAACTGATGAAAATGACCATAATTTGCACGATGGAAGAATTATCGTGGAGTTCTCTTTAGCGCTGTCTCGCGCTTGAATGGCTTAAAACACTTTAATGTTTAACTGGCAAAGCTTAAAACAATGATAAACTGTAAAAGAATAATAAAAGAATGATAAAGTTTCTTGAGGAAGCAGCACAAGCCCGATCATTGAGATTGGAGATCAATGATTAGTTAAACACTGGAGCGTCCTGTTAACAGCAGGTAAACTAATTGTATTCGCAGGTGAACATAAAATATCATACATACCACAAACGGTGAAAGAGCCAGTGTAATGCAAATATGTCTGAAAGGTCTGACATAACAATTAGATGCGACATGAATGGTATTATATGAAGCATTGTTTGTTGACGTCTCGTTGCGCCTCGCGTTATGAAAACAATGTTTGGGATACTACGATCAATACTTAGTGATTTAGACAGTTTAGTGTTGGATATTATTAAAGTGGAAATCAGTTTACTAAATAATGTAAACTTGACTGACTGCTTCGCTTCCACTTTAAGGTTTAGTAGAAGGCAGGCAGGTGAGTTTTTGTCGAGGTTGGAGCAAAACTCTGCAAGATTGTGGCTCCCCAGGACCAATGCTGGCAACCCCTGGTCTAGAGCAAATGAGAACATCTCACTTTATTATAAACCTATCCAATATATCTGCACAGGACACATTTTTTGACATGATCCGCCACAACCGTTTGCACCTGTTTACACTTGCCAATCAAAGTACTTTTTGAATGGGTACATGATGTTGTTGTATTGAAGAATCCATTATAGTGTGTTGCATCACAATGCCCTGTTTGCTTTGACATATTCATGACCTGTATAATCTCTGCATAAGGTCTAAATGCAGCGAATTTTGGCTTGCACTCCTGTAACCAAAACTAAACATCTTTTCCCATGTGGCATGTCATGGTCCCACACCTGCTAAAGTACCCCTGGATCCACCTGCTATATAAGCCACACCCCAAACATCTTGCTATAGGGAGAGTTGGAAAGAGATTGGCAGATCTGAGCTGACTACTCTAAATGTTTTGATGGTGTATGAGAGTTTCAATGTTTACACTTTTTAGATAGATAAACTCATGAATGGCATACTAATAGTAGTCAATGAATACTAAAGCTTGGTTAAGAGAATTATTATTATTATTATTATTTACATAAAAAAATACTTATTTCACCTTTAAAGTGTTGCACAACCTCTCTCAGTGTTGTATTAATCTTGAGATCAGGTCTTCTGCTGAACTTTTCTTTACAGAGTGGACAGAAGCAGGTCTGTGTGTTTGTCCAGCACTCATTCAGGCAGGTTCTGCAGAAGTTGTGTCCACATGGAGTGGTGACTGGATCAGTGAACACATCCAGACAGATGGAGCACTGGAGCTCCTCATTTAGAAAACTACTGGAGGATGCCATGACTGAAAAGACAAATTATGGTAACATATCATCTACATTACTGAATTGAACAATATGGATAATACTAATAAGGTGTACTAAGTATTTTTTAAATATTGCTGGCTGATGTGGCCTGGAGTTTGGCTGGCCATATGGGCATGTACAGTTCTTCAATAACTATATGCCATGACAAGTTTGGTAGAACTTTAGCAGTTAAATTCTTACGGTGCGTTTCCACTACAGCGTCAATTCTGCAATTCCCCACTGCTTTGGGGCGTTTCAAATTTAGGGCAGAGCACGCCTCTGAAAACAGTTTGTGTTTCATCATCTTTTTACGGTGGTTCGCAAACTGAACACGAGTAAAACGAACCAAAAATAAAAGGCATCACAATATGAAATAAATGAACACAAGCATATCTTATCAGATTTTCCTGTGGTCTGAGGTGTGTTAAGAGTGACTGAATCTGCTCTGAAGAACGTCGGAGGCGCCCCAATCGGGAATCATAAATATTCAACATGTTAAATATTTACGATCAGAAATCCTGATGTGTGGGAAGA
Organism: Sinocyclocheilus grahami; assembly: GCF_001515645.1. NCBI lineage: Eukaryota > Metazoa > Chordata > Actinopteri > Cypriniformes > Cyprinidae > Sinocyclocheilus > Sinocyclocheilus grahami. The sequence goes on along the minus strand of NW_015507406.1, from coordinate 62,687 downwards.
ACCCCAAGGGCAAACGTGTGTACGATCTGGAGATTATCACGTGAAACAAAACAATATCCAATCAGAAAGCAAGCTGACAGAAGCATAACAAATGCAGTCATCACAATTTCTTCCTGCCTATCATCTGCCATGTTTATTCTCAAATCTCGAGAGATTTTGTGAGATTTCCCGTGTTTAGAGTCGGGACTCTCGGGACTTGAAAATCAGTTGGTGTGTGATGTGCTGTCTTTGTCACATCGCAGCGCAGCACACTACACACTATAGGAGAAAAATTGTTAAATCTAGGATTTTTTTGTCCTCATGTTTGTGGTCTCTCACATTTTAAAAATCTTTTAGTGTGTACCCAGCTTAATCCACCAGTTCAGCAAACACTCGGAAACATACGTCAAAATCTTGCCTTGCCTACTTTTCACAGTGATTGGTTGTCACCCGCTGTTTTTCGCTCGATATTTGCATAAAGTCGAGGAATGCCCAACCTTTTTGACACTCAACGCTTTCAATCCCATAATGCACCGCGCGAGCATTTAAGCTCAACTTCCATAGGAATGATTTGAAAACGCTCGCTCCTCTTCGCTCGCTACGTGCCAGTGGAAACGCACCATTATCATTCACTCTTGTAAGTTGTTCGAACTTGTGGGTCAACTTGTAAATTATCACTTTCGAAAAAGTCAATTCATGATCATATCCATGCTTGTGTTTAATCTCATACAATGATAAAGGTAACAAAACAAATAGATAATTTTGTTGAAAAACATACTTATATGTAGAAAGATAAACTAACAATTGCTATTTTTTAAATCAAAGTACAAAGTACTTAATTGTCATCTCTGTAGAAGAAATAATTCTGAAACTGAATATGTGTTTCTGGGAATTTGCAATAGAACATTACAACATTATTTCATAACACAAAATCCTTTCTAAATACAACAAGAGTGCGTGTTTTTCATTTTAGTCCACAAAATATTTCTCACTGCAAAACCTGTATAGTAAACACCATTAAATTACCTGTACTGTAATTTAACTTAGTTTAATGTATTTATGATTTTTACTTGTTTTTATTTGACTATGTTCATTGTGCCTGCAATTCATGTACTTTCTGTTTCTAAAGTCTTTAAGTTGTGACATAAGACCACATATCAAACTTCGCTTTACAGCTAGTTAAGTTACATCAGTAATAACATTCTGATACTATTTCAGAGTTTTAAACTGTTCATAACACAAAATCCTTTCTAAATACAACAAGAGTGCGTGTTTTTCATTTTAGTCCACAAAATATTTCTCACTGCAAAACCTATATAGTAAACACCATTAAATTACCTGTACTGTAATTTAACTTAGTTTAATGTATTTATGATTTTTTACTTGTTTTTATTTGACTATGTTCATTGTGCCTGCAATTCACGTACTTTCTGTTTCTAAAGTCTTTAAGTTGTGACATAAGACCACATATCAAACTTCGCTTTACAGCTAGTTAAGTTACATCAGTAATAACATTCTGATACTATTTCAGAGTTTTAAACTAGTAAATAAGCTCTTACATTTTCAACACTTACCTCTGAGTAAATATCGCCTGCGATCACAAGATTCGAAGTCACTGACTAAATATTTAGCTTGAAGAGGCATCGGTTTAGTTTTACTTTCAGTGAAGTCTTTCACTCACGTGCAGTGATGTCATACAGTAGCTCCACCCAAAATCATAAATATGCAACCGTTCCTAATTCATCCCTGCAGGGTGTGTAACAGTTTAATAAACTTTTAGAATATCTTGTTTTGTTTAGTTCCTATTTTGATGACAGTTTTAACATACAAACAATTTAAGTTAAACATGATAAGGCAGATATAGCACACAAATGCAGTCTTGTTAAGGATGGTTTCTTAACTAGCATTTTATGTATTCTTAAGGCATACAATCAATTAATATTTTTGCACTTTTTACACTTTTTAGACAACACTGAAGATGTGCTCAGTGAAACCACAGCTGAAAAACAACATGAGTGATGATGATTGTTATTATTCCAAAAGGTCATTGTCTTTAATTTTTGTACATTTTCATGACATTCATCTGCTATGTCAGTACCTGATACAAGAAAGATGGTAGATGCTTCAGTTCCCTTTCATGGGAACTTCGAACTGCATCCTCTAGGGGTCGCTATGGAGAA
>NW_015507406.1:58417-60190 GCF_001515645.1 Sinocyclocheilus grahami | reverse complement strand
GCTGCAGGTCGAGCCCCCTTCTCGATTGAGAACTGGGTGTGTTGCTCCCTCAGCTAAATAACTGCTAGCTGTTCCACCATTGGATCATGCTGTAGGTCGAGCTCCCTCTCGATTGAGAGCTGGATATTGCTCCCTCAGCTACAGATTTACTGCTAGTCACTCCAGCATATTAGCCGTAGATTGACTTGATGACTTCTCAAACATAGCGTTTTGGGATGCACCATTTCCATCTATGGGCTGCTCTTTCAGAGTGCCACGAGAACCCCTTAGAACGGTATTTTTAAATCCATGTTATGGTAAGTGTGCACGTAAAGTCTTTGTACACTTTCTAAAATTCACATAGCTGGTAAGTGTGCACGTTATGCTTTGCCCACTTTTCTAAAATCCTGTACAGTAAGAGCGACGCGTACAGCTTCGTGCTCTTTCTGAGTGGTTTAAAACCCACTAGTTTTTTGTAAGTATTTTGGGGTATGTAGCCTAGGCCTTTGGCCGTAGAATAACGTCACTGACAGCCGTCTAACGTCCCAGGACTCAGGGAACCATGGTTACATAAGTAACCTGAGACGTTCTCTTCCATTTCTTTTTGCTTTACATTTGTTGCCGTATAATTGATTTTTGACTATTTACTGTGTTCATTTTCAGACAGTCGTGAATGAGCAAAGTGAAAAATTTAACACAATGAAGGAGAAACATCAGCATCAGAAACCTGATTATCTCATAACTGAAGAGAAGTCTTTCACTGGCCATAAACGTGGAAACAGTTTCATCCAGAAAGGTATTAAGCATCACAAACCTTATAAATGCCCTCAGTGTTGGGAGGAGTTTTGCACATAAAGGAATCCTTAAAGGGATTGCTCATCCAAAAATGAAAATTAGCCATAGCATAAATCGAAATGGAATCGAGATCGCGATTCGACAGAAGCTGCGATTTGTCATGCATATCTTTCAGTGAAGCACGGTTCTGTGATCAGCAGTAAATCTCCATCCAAAGGCCAGAGGGCGCTCTCGCGCTGAAACTCCAAATACGCCTCGCAGAAGAAACCCAGAAAATGCTGCAGCTGAATAAACAGAAGATTCAACTGCTTTCATTGATTCAACGTGACTAATAAACACACGACTACGGCAATATACGGTTTATCTGAGTTCTTATTATTATAATTTTCATTAAAATAAAGTATATTTATAATGCAATGCCTTTATCACTCCTTAGAATACTATGAAATATGTTGCGTGCCTTATTCTGTAAATCATCTGCGATTTTTCTGCGTAACTTGCCAGAGAACTACGGCTCTGTGTAGTAAATTCTGCTCCATCTGAAAGCACTTGATGATGATTTCCTGCTGATTACAGAACCGGCTTTACTAACAAAATGCGCATGACAATCACATTCGATTAATCGTGCAGCCCTACTATGATTTACTCACCCTCAGGGCATCCTAGGCGTATCTGACATTCATTAGTGGTGAAATTTATATTATTCAACAACAAAAAAATTAGGGGAGCTCGATGTTTCAATCTGCTGTATCATTTTGTTTTATTTTTGTACTTTTTTAAAATTTCTTTTATATTTAATCCGCGCATATGATAAAAATATATCTTTAATCTGATTGTTGTAATAAAAATTGACACCTGGGATATAAATCATTGTCAGTTGTCTGGATGGCCACTGTATGAGCGAACACGTTAACAAAGCGCGAATCTAGCATTTTAAATTTCAACGGTCCTTTTGAGGAATCTGCAGGTTAATCGAGCAAAGATATGTATTGTTTTTTT
>NW_015507406.1:50087-56178 GCF_001515645.1 Sinocyclocheilus grahami | reverse complement strand
GGTACTTAGTGCTCGCCATGGTTCTGGCATGCACTCCCCTCAGCATGGTGGCGTGGGTATACCGTTCCCTATAGCGACCCCTAGAGGACGCAGTTCGAAGTTCCCATGAAAGGGAACGTCTCAGGTTACTTATGTAACCATAGTTCCCTGAGTAGGGAACGAGACACTGCGTCCTCTAGGTTTCTTGCCATGCTGCAGACGCAAGCTTCAGACGAAGAAGTGAATGATGTGTGCTCCCGGCGCCTATTTATACTATAGTCGCACCAGTAGTGACATCATGGCTGTCGCCGGCCAACGAGTTGGTGTTTTTTCAATGTATGCTTCAGACACGGGTCACGACGAGGCGTTCCCCATAGAGACCCCTAGAGGACACAGTGTCTCGTTCCCTACTCAGGGAACCATGGTTACATAAGTAACCTGAGACGTTCTCTTCCATTTCTTTTTGCTTTACATTTGTTGCAGTATAATTGATTTTTTACTATTTACTGTGTTCATTTTCAGACAGTCGTGAATGAGCAAAGTGAAAAATTGAACACAATGAAGGAGAAACATCAGCATCAGAAACCTGATTATCTCATAACTGAAGAGAAGTCTTTCACTGGCCATAAACGTGGAAACAGTTTCATCCAGAAAGGTATTAAGCATCACAAACCTTATAAATGCCCTCAGTGTTGGGAGGAGTTTTGCACATAAAGGAATCCTTAAAGGGATTGCTCATCCAAAAATGAAAATTAGCCATAGCATAAATCGAAATGGAATCGAGATCGCGATTCGACAGAAGCTGCGATTTGTCATGCATCTCTTTCAGTGAAGCACGGTTCTGTGATCAGCAGTAAATCTCCATCCAAAGGCCAGAGGGCGCTCTCGCGCTGAAACTCCAAATACGCCTCGCAGAAGAAACCCAGAAAATGCTGCAGCTGAATAAACAGAAGATTCAACTGCTTTCATTGATTCAACGTGACTAATAAACACACGACTACGGCAATATACGGTTTATCTGAGTTCTTATTATTATAATTTTCATTAAAATAAAGTATATTTATAATGCAATGCCTTTATCACTCCTTAGAATACTATGAAATATGTTGCGTGCCTTATTCTGTAAATCATCTGCGATTTTTCTGCGTAACTTGCCAGGTGAACTACAGCTCTGTGTAGTAAATTCTGCTCCATCTGAAAGCACTTGATGATGATTTCCTGCTGATTACAGAACCGGCTTTACTAACAAAATGCGCATGACAATCACATTCGATTAATCGTGCAGCCCTACTATGATTTACTCACCCTCAGGGCATCCTAGGCGTATCTGACATTCATTAGTGGTGAAATTTATATTATTCAACAACAAAAAAATTAGGGGAGCTCGATGTTTCAATCTGCTGTATCATTTTGTTTTATTTTTGTACTTTTTTAACATTTCTTTTATATTTAATCCGCGCATATGATAAAAATATATCTTTAATCTGATTGTTGTAATAAAAATTGACACCTGGGATATAAATCATTGTCAGTTGTCTGGATGGCCACTGTATGAGCGAACACGTTAACAAAGCGCGAATCTAGCATTTTAAATTTCAACGGTCCTTTTGAGGAATCTGCAGGTTAATCGAGCAAAGATATGTATTGTTTTTTTCCATTTTAAAACAATTTAAATGACTTTTATAAGCAGGTAAAATGTTCATTAGTCTTTATCATCGAATTTTTGAAATTTTCGTAACTCTATAGTGTCGATTCACAGTAAGGCACTAATTAGGAGGCTCTCTGGTAAACTCTTAAAAAGCAAGTTAGAAAAATCATATAATATACAATAATGGCAACTAGGAATGTAACGATTACCCGTATTTAAATATGTGACTATTCAAATCGGTTGAGATGCTAAACAAATCGCGATTCATTTAGGGGTAGGAGTTTATATGAAGGGGAACTTACTGTCTTTAGAAAAGTTTAGATGGTATTTTTTCTTTTCCTCTTGCCTCTGTATAAAGCACATTAAAGTTCATAAGCGCAGCGCTGCTTTGTTTACAGTGGAAACCAAGGAAAGGGTTTAAGCGCCACCTGCTGGCAGAGAGTGAATCTGCGTCTCGTTCAGCTCGTCTGCTGTTTCGGTTTCATGCAGATATTTTTATGTATAGTTTCACAAAACTGAAGTCAAACCATTCTGTTTTGCTTCAAATTTCGAAATGATACAATCTAATTTAGATTAAAAACTGCTCATGTTGCATGTATGCAGCATCTTTGTTTGGATTATGATTAAAATGCAGTGGTTGCTGCTAATTTTAAATGTTAAGAGCACAGACAAAGCCTTAGTTTGTTTATATGAAGATATTTATTTTAGTTGTGTTACTTATTTATTTGATTTGGGGCTTGTTTTAAAATTTCAATTTAGTTTTGTTATTTACATTTACATGAGTCCTATATTTAAATTAGGTTATTTAGCAGACGCTTTTATCCAAAGCGACTAACAAATGAGGACAATAGAAGCAATCAAAACCAACAAAAGAGCAATAATTTACAAGTGCTATATTAGTATATTATTATAGTGTTATATTTCAATTTCACAAAGAAACATACAGTATTTTGTCCAAGCAATAATAAAAGGACATATTTAATTTATAATTTGTCTTAAATCACATTTTGTAAAAAAAAAAAAAATTGTGAATCGAATCGTGAAATCAAAATCTTGAATCGAATCGAATTGAATCGTGGGTTGAGTGAATCGTTACATCCCTAATGCCAACTTATCTGGAAAGAGGATTGATTAATTTACAGAGACTAGGCATTTCTGGAACCCAGCGATGGGCATGGCAACTATTCAGCCCGGAAGTGCTCATATTCAAGTTCACCCGAGTAAAAAAACACGTGCAACCAAGCGAACGCGCAAGTATAAACCATACTTTACAACTTTGACTTGAGTTTGTCTTTTCGTTGATGTAACACAAGGTAACACATTAGAGCAGGGGTCTCCAAACTCGGTCCTGGAGGGCCGGTGTCCTGCAGAGTTCAGCTCCAACCCTAATCAAACACACCTGAACCAGCTAATCAATGTCGCATACTAGAAACTTCCAGGCAGGTGTGTTGAGGCAAGTTGGAGCTAAACTCTGCAGGACACCGGCCCTCCAGGACCGAATTTGTAGACCCCTGGATTAGAGAATTTGCTTCGTGAATTTGTTGGAACTGAGGAGTGTTGTTGAGTTTGTTGATGTGATCCAGTGGATTTGAGTCGGTTTGTCCGTCTGTATCAGATCCATCCAGCTTTACTGGGGAAATCAGCTGAATGCATCCTGATCATATGATTTAACGGCGCAACAGCGACAGCAGCTTCCAGTTCAACAGGTTAAGGTGTGGCACTTTCATCTTTGTGGTTGTTGTAATATCCGATACATGAATTTTCATACAATTATGAAACTAAAACAAAGAGTGAAAAAAACATTCCAATATTTGTTGTGGGGAAAATATAAAATAAATATATATTTTATATCGATATCAGTTGTTTAATTTTCATTACAACTAATAATTTTGTGACTAGTGAAGTTATACTTTGTTAACAGGGAGATGAGTCAATGAAGAGCATGAGATTAGACATGGTTAAACACTTCCACAGCAGATTACTATTAAACACAGCAACACATTATATATATATATACAGTGTACAATTTTATGCAAAAGTTTGGGCACCCCTGATAATGATCATAATTTCAATTTATAATTTGCTGGGCTATCAAAGCAGCAACTTCATTTGGATTTAATTTATACCTTATGGAAACCATAACATTTCACTTCTGAAATAACATTTTTTGAATTAACAGAAACAGTACAATGTGAATCATAACAAAATCACACAGGTGCACAAATGTGGGCACCCCAATTAAAGTTCAGCCAGGTTTGTTGGCTGTTGAGCATGGACAGCCTTCTTCAAATCAATCCATAGATTTTCGATGATGTTCAAATCTAAGGTACTGGGATGGCCATTCTAGAACACTGTATCTGTGTCTGTGCATGAATTTCTTGGTAGACATTTATTCCTTCCAAAATCCCTAAACCATGACCAATTTTTTTACATTTAAATTCTCTGTAGTTTTTGTTCTCATCTTCATCTCTTCTGATTGAACATACATTATTACGTATATATTTCAACTTTAAGTGGCGTTGCATTAGATTTAAAGGGATAGTTTACTCAGTTGTAAATTGTGTCATCATTAATGAGCTTCTTCATGTTGTTACAAACTGTATGACTTTCTTTTTTTTTCTGCAGAACACAAAAGAAGACATTTTGAAGAATGTTGGGAACCAAACAACATTGGACCCTATAGACTTTCTTTGCATGTACAAAAAATAAACACTAAGACATTTTTCCCAAATATATGGACATGAGGGGTGAGTACATAATTACATAATTAATTGCTTGGCTTGCGTGATAATTCCTCTCCACCACAAGGTGGCAGCACCTCCAAACATGAGTTTAGGTTTGTGCTCAACATGGTTCAGGGCTTGCATATTTCATAAAAAAGCATATTACTAATGTTTGCATGCACAGAAAACCCAGACAATCTACTACATTTATCAAATGTGCAGAATACAACCTGAGGACACCATTTATTGTGCAACAAATTACATTTCCTCACAAAATGTAATTACATCTTTATTTCTAAGATGAACTAACTAAAACAGCATGTTGAACCCTATTGCAGTATGCACAGATAAACATTTCCAGCACAGCACTGTGTTCATCTGCATACTTCACATTTAGGCTAAATCCATACTAAAACCTCCAAGTGCTGACGTAAATTAGATACACTGACCTTCCCAGAGTCCTGAAACAAAGTCGTGTTTACAAGCTTCTGGACTGAGGCCGTGAGTGGTGTTGAGGATGAAGTTATCAGGGTAGTGCTCAAGTTTTGTTTCAGACACTGAGTAAGAAGCAGCATACTCAATATATTTGACCAACTTTCCCGTAAACATTCTGAAACAAGTAGTAACATTTAAAAAATGTTGAACAAATGTCCAAGAACACATTTCAGAAAAAAGTTCCATGAATGTTGTATAAATGTTTTTGTGCTCAGGATCTGAGAACATTATTAAAGATGAGATAACATGAAAGGGATAGTTCACCCAAAAATGCAAATTCTGTCATCATTACTCACAGTCAAGTTATTCCAAATCTGTATGAGTTTCTTTCCTCTGTTAAATCTCTTTCCTCATCATTTGCTCACAAAAGAAGAAATTTTGAATAATGTTGGTAACCAAACACTTGATGGCACCTGATAGTATTTTTTACATACTATAGAAGTCAATGGCTACCGTTAACTGTTTGGTTACCAACATTCTTCAAAATATCTCTTTTCAAATAAATTATGACAGAATTTTCATTTTTGGGTGAACTGTCCTTTTAAATGGGTCATATGATGCAATTTCAAGTTTTCCTTTCTCTTTGGAGTGTTACAAGCTGATTGTGCATAGATAAGATCCCTGAAGTTGCAAAGACAAAAGCACTTTATTTGGCCTTCCGAAAGTAGATGCATTTAGAAATCTTTAAGATTACTTACAACAGAACAGCAATGCATTTTATGGACGACCGTTTCGTGAACCTAGGAGAGGAGGTCATTCTGACTTTGCTATGACAATCTGGCGCTTCTGAATCAGCTACTGTTTTGTTATTAGTTTCAGTATTTGGTATTGACTGTTCAAAAGCGGAGTTTTGCACATCATGTGTGTGTGTGCGAGCGAGCGTGTGTGTGTGTGTGAGAGATTGCGTGCGTGAGTGCGTGCGTGCATGTGTGTGTGTGAGAGAGAGAGAGAGAGAGAGAGAGAGAGAGAGTGAGTGAGTGAGTGAGTCCAAAAACCTCTTTATTGCTTTTCAGACAAAATCACACTCAAGCCAAAAAGAACAAACCACTATAAATTAACTAAACTAAAACAGCACATTTTCTTCAACAAAACATAGCACATTTTTAAGACACCACATATTTCTGAGAGAGATCACAGTGGACTCAGCTGTCTTAACCGTGGCTTGTGTACTGCAAACACATACCAGCGTCATCACAGAGTCTGTCACGCGACTCTGTTCCCCTTTCGGGCTCTGTCTTTACATTTA